>NC_086229.1:32687408-32929908 GCF_036321145.2 Pelmatolapia mariae
AGTGTGAGCAGAGAACAGAAATGCTGGAGGTGGCATTAGACACCAGAGACTTGGAGGAAAAAGTGAATGTTGGCTCAGAATTGAACATGTTTTAACACTTAGACCAAAAAACCTGACAGGCACCTAAACACATCTGCATCATCATTCCCAACACCCTGGAGGACAGCAGGGAGAATTTAGATGCTCTCCAAGATTAGATTAGATAAAACTTTATTAATCCCTCAGGTGGGTTCTTCCAGGAGTTTCTGTTTCCAGTAGCACAGCACCAACAGAAACTGCAAAAGAATGTAAGCAGACATAGAAATATACCATATATACACATATACAAATACAGAGACATATATAAATACAAAGTATATCATAGTGATAAATAGGAAGAACCATTGAATTGCACATTTCAACTATTGTGAGTCTATTGCACTGCTGAATATAAAAAAAATTGCACAGTGAAAGGCCACTACAGATTAGTTGTCCCCCCCTCCTTTGTCCCCCTGTCTCCCCTCCCTCTCCCCTCCAGAGAGGAGTTAAACAGTCTGATGGTGTGTGGGACAAAGGAGTTTTTAAGTCTGTGGTTCTTGACTTTGAGAGAAGCAACCTGTCACTGAACAGACTCCTCTGGTGTTTTATGGCCGTGTGCAGAGGATGCCCAGCATCGTCCATAATGTCCAACAGTTTCTTTAGGACACAAAAACAGACCCAGTGATGAAGCCCATTAGACTGGATGTAGACTGGTGTATTGGTATACAATATACACAGAATAATAGAAGTTTTATTATTCTTAATATTTATACTCACTATGAATCTTGTCAAAATGAGGAGGAATACCTCAGTAGGCTGGCTTTTATTAATGCATTTATTCAAGACAATGATATGTTTTGGGTGATTTTAATGCTGATCTCACAGACAGCAGTTCTCGGTTTGCTAACCACTTAACCCACTTTTGTGAAGTTAATAATCTTATCCTGTCTACTGTGAGTACAAGAAAATAATTATTAGAATGTAATGTGTTAAATTTGTTTAGATCAGATGAATAGGAAATGATTGGTCTGAGTTTCAGTTTGGTTTAGCTGTGGCCCGAGAGTGTGTAACTGTTTAGAGAGAAAGGAATTTATTGACACTGGGGGTCTGCTGTCATAAAAGGAGACAGGAAGCTACAGTTGGGGGTTGCTGATGCTGATGCTTGTACCTTTAATAAAAACTCATAATTGCCATTACTTAGAAGTAGGCTTGCAGGAGACTCTCCACCTTATCTGTAAATGTAAGACAATGGCCCAGTGAATACAGAGTGGGGGTCTCAATATTTGTAATATGTTAACTCTGTTTTGTATGTTGTGTAGCGGAATTTGGTTTAACTTGGGTGAGATTACTTTTATGACCCCCAGGAAGTACGTATACAGAGACACACACAAACAGTGCTTTGACTGTTACGACGCACCCACACTTACATGCACATTCACTCACGTGCACACACATACCAGGTATCCGCACATAGTCATTCACGTGCACTCACATAGGCACATGGGTACGCGCACACACAGGCACTCACGTGCTTGTGCACATAGACACAGACACAGAGTTTGGAGCACTCTGTGGGGGATTTATGATAGGGCTGCTTCTATAAAGCTGGCTGTGACTAACAAAGGGGTGAAGATTTTGCAGAGGGACACACCGGCCTCGTCTTCCCTTCTAGAAGTGCATGCTTAAATAAAGATGAATAAAGATGTTGTAAAAATGGCTACTGAGTTCCGGTGCCGTTTCTGGATCCCTCGACGAATACACGAACCAGGGTAAAAACTGATTTCGTAACACTACCAAAGTGTTACTGCCTGCAGACAGCTATACATACATAAGTGACGCCTGGCATAGTACATCATGGCTGGAGCACTGTATGTGTACAGCTGATGGACATGCAGCTTTACCAAACATGACTATCAGGTACGAGGTAACTGTGTTAGAGTATATAACTTTTGGTTTTACTGTGGATGTGGAACAAATGCCAGCAACAACTGGAAATAATATTGCTACCAGTGAAAAATTAGACTGGTCAGTGAAGATGACTTCTTAGCTGATCATAGTAATACTGATATACATCTGAACAACATTTCTTTGCCCAGAGAAGCTGTTTTGTGCAAGGATGTCAACTGTAAGAATGCTGTGCATAAACTCTGCTCCATGTATGATGATATAGTGACTGCTCTGTATGAATGTGGCACACTGCTTGATAAACAATATAAGCATAAGAAACCTAACATCAGACCTAGAAAGAACTCGTATCCATGTACCACGATGAAGCTCGTGTAGCTTATAAATGTCGGGCCATGGCTGGAAGAGCTAAACAAGGCCCAGAATTTGAACAGAAAAAATGTGTGAATGCCAGATACAAGTACGCTGTTTGCTTTATAACTAAAAATGAGCAAATGCTGAGAGCAGCTTCTTTGGCCAGGAAAACGCTGTGTAATAATGTGACAGATCTTTGGAAAGAGGTGAAAGCTCTGTGTAAACCATCTCTACCATCAACTGTTGAAGCTGTTTCTGGGGCAGATAACATTGCAGCATTGGAGATGTCACAGTCCCCGTGCCTCACCAGCTGACTCCGTGTTAGGCAACATGTTTTTGTTCTCTCTCTCCCTCTTCCTCCTGCCGTGGCGGTGCTCATTGCGGGCTCCGCCCCTGGCCCACGCACCTGTGCTCATCATTGCACCTGTCGCTGATTGTAGTAATCAGAAGAACTTCTTAAGATGGCAGACCTACGCTACTCGTCGCTGGAACGTTGAGCCACCAGCATCAGTTATCTGCAAGTCTGAGTCTGTTGGTCTTCGTGCGACCTCGTACTAATTGGATTTTTCTGTATGTGTGTAGATCTTCCCTGGACCCGTCCCTGTATCTTTGAGTGAGCGAGTGAGCGAGAGGAGCGTTGGAGGAAAAGGAGTGGGATCCTTGCTGAGAGAGTGGAGTGTATTTTCGGACCCTTCCTCTTCCCCTCGGACCCTGGAGCCCCGGACCCCTCTCCCGAACACTTTGTATATATTATCACCTGGTGAAATCACTGTAAATAAACGCACTGTCAGTTTTTGCAAAGGTCTCCTGGTCTGCGCCTGAGTCCACCTACAAAACCCTGTCAGGAGACAGCATTACAGTGTGTTGTTTAACTGTATAAAAAGTGAGTCATATGAGGACAATTCTGACATGAGTAATGACACAATAAGTGTAAGGACACATGAAGTATATGAAGCCACTCATAGGTTATCTGATAGTAAAGCTTCTGGTTTGGATCACATCACTGCAGAACATTTAAAACATGCTAGTTTAAGGCTAGCTCCTCTTCTAGCGCTCTGCTTCACTGGGTTTATGGTTCATGGCATATTACCAGACTCAATGCTGTGTATTTTACTGGTACCAGTTATGAAGGACAAAGCTGCAACAGTGAGTTGTCTGGATAATTACAGGCCGATTGCACTAGCCAGTATTTTATCTGAGGTGTTAGAAAGAATCTTGTTTGACAGAGTTAGTGTGTTCATCTCTTCTCTGGATAATCAGTTTGGCTTCAAACCAAAGCACAGCACTGACATGTGCATATATGCACTCAAGGAAATAGTCAGTTTGTATAGGGCTAAACATTCATCTGTCCTCATGTGTTTCATTGATGCCTCTAAAGCTTTTGATCGAGTGAACCACAGAAAACTTTTTGATAAATTGAAGAGACGGGGAGTTCCTCAATACATCGTGAGGATTCTCTCTTACTGGTACGCTCATCAGAACATGCAGGTTAAATGGGGAAGCAGTATTTCTGCTCCCTTTGGTGTCAGCAATGGTGTTAGACAGGGTGGGATTTTGTCTCCAATTTTATTTAATTTATATGTTGGTGATCTGTCCATACAGCTGACAGCCTGTAACACTGGGTGTATATTAGGTAAAACATTGATAAATCATCTTATGCATGCAGATGACCTGGTTGTTTTTAGTCCAAGCAGTGCTGGGTTACAGGAGCTTCTTAATGTCTGTACTGAATATGGTGTGCAATATGACATAAAGTACGATGCAGTTAAAAGTGCTGTCTTGATATGTACCGAGCAGGATAAACAGCTAAATTTCCCTTTGTTTAAACTGGCCCCAAAAACTCTTGAAGTTCATAAAAAGGTGAAATACCTCGGTCACTTTATTACTGAGCAAATAAATGATGATGATGATGATGATATATACAGACAGCGGTGTAAGCTCTATGTGCAGGCAAATACTATTGCACGCAGCTTTTGTTCACTTCCAGCTAAAGTGGCTTTGTTTAAAGCGTATTGCACACCGCTATATACTGCCCCCTTGTGGTCATCCTACAAACAATGTAGCATGCATAAGCTGCATGTTGCATATAATGATGCGATGAGAATTCTTTGTAGGATAATTAGTTACAGCTACAGTTTGTAGCTGTGGGTGTTTGGACCTTTCAAGCACTTTTAAGGAAGTTAATGTTTAATTTTAGAGAACGACTGGATGGTTCTACTAACAGTGTAATTTTAGCACTCACAGATCTGACAGTGAGTGGTTCCCGTTACTCATCCAGTCTGAGAAAGCACTGGTTGAAGTGTTTGTGTACTTATAGATTTCTTTTAGGTAATTGTGTTTTATGTATAATATGATTTTATATTTTTTTAAATGTTTCATAACACACACACACACACACACACACACAAATATAATTTATTTATTTATTTACTTACTTATTTTTTTAAGGTTTAAGGTTTTTAAGGTTAATACCTTACACACATCCCCCTGGATGTGTGTTTTTTTGTCTTGTTTTTTTATGGACATGAAGTCTGCCACTAAAGATTGAATTAGTGTCCTTTTCTCTGCCACTGTCACCAGAGTGTCCAGCTTCATGCCAACCACAGAGCCAGCCTTCCTGATTAGTTTCTCCAGCCTGGATGAGTCCTTCTTTGCTGTCCTGCTCCCCTCCTACTCCTGCAACCACCGACTGGTAAAACATCCTCAGGAGCTTCCTGCAGATGTTAAAAGACCTCAGCCTCCTGAGGAAGTACAGTCAGCTTTGGCCTTTTTTATACAGGTGCTGCGTGTTGCATGACCAGTCCAGTTTGTTGTCCACCCACAGCCCGAGGTACTTGTATGTGTTGACCACCTCCACCTCCTCTCCCTCCATCAGAACTGGCAGTGGACCTGGTCTGGACCTCCCGAAGTCCACAACCAGTTCCTTGGTCTTTGAGGTGTTGAGTTGCAGGTGGTTTGTGTGACTCCATGTGACGAAGTTCTTCACCAGACTTCTGTACTCCTCTTCCTGATCATCCCAGATACACCCCATGATGGCCGTGTCGTCTGCAAACTTCTGAACATGGCATAATTCAGAGTTGCAGCAGAAGTCAGAGGTGGAGAGGGGACAGCCCTGTGGTGCTCCTGTGATGCTGACCACAGGGTCAGACGTGATGTCCTTCAGCCTGACGTACTGTGGTCTGTCAGTGAGGTAGTTGGAGATCCAAGCAACCAGGCAGGGGTCCACCTGCATCCTGTTCAGTCTCTCCTGGAGCATACAGGGCTGGATGGTATTAAAGGCACTGGAAAAGTCCAGAAACAGGATCCTGACCGTGCCTTTTCCCTTGTCCAGGTGTGAGTGGGCTCTATGTAGGAGGTACAGGATGGCATCCTCCACTCCAACATCCAGTAGTGGGTCCTGGGCATGTTGTACCTGTGGTTGGAGGAGGCTGAAAAAGAGCTCTAGTCTTCATAAGATGTGACGTCAGTGCCACCGGTCGGAAGTCATTCAGCTTATTGGGCCGGTTCTTTTTGGGGACCGGGACGATGCACGATGTCTTCCAGAGGGCGGGCACTCTCCCCAGTCGCAGGCTGAGGTGGAAGATTCTATGTAGCAGCTATCCAAGTTCAGCAGCACATGCCTTTAGCATCCTAGGACACACCTTGTCTGGGCCTGCTGCCTTCCTTTACAATTACAATTCAGTTTTATTTATACAGCACCAAATCACAACAACAGTCACCTCAAGGTGCTTTATATTGTAAGGTAGATCCTACAATAATAGATACAGAGAAAAACTTAATGATCATGTGACCCCCTATAGGCCCTTTCACATCGGACACTACATGCGCTGTGCTTACCACTAGCTAGGGCAAAGGACCCAAAATCTCTGTTTGCCTGGTGGCTGTATTATTGCTAGTACGTCACTTTTTTGCAGCCGCTTCACGTGTACTAGATGTGTTTGCTCTCTGTCATTTCACAGAGCCACCATCGAGAGCTTACTAACCTATTGCATATGCATCTGGTACACTAGCTGCACAGTGGCTCAGAGGAAACTTGACAACATAAGACACGCAGTATGAAACACATAAAGGGTGAGACAAACTGAAATACAGGGCAAATCTAATAAACAAATAAACTTAGTTAACCTACAGAACTTAAAGATAAACATCAATATCCAAAGAACTAAAACTAAAAACGCTGGGTCAACATACACAGGAACGTGACAACCTGCTGTCTTAAAGCTCAAAACATCATAAAAGATGCCTCAAATCCTGGCCTCTCTCTGTTTGAACTGTTGCCCTCAGGCAGACGGTACAGAGCAATCAGTGTAAGGACTAATAGACTCAAACACAGCTCTTATCCAACTGCAATAACACGTCTGAATACTGCTACAAAGAAATGTTCATCACGCCACTCTTGTATTAATCTATGCACTGACTGAAGCATGTATGTGGGAATGTATGTGAATGTTTGCTCATACTATTCTTATTAGCACTTTAAGTATTTCATTCATTGATTTTATAGAATTTTATTGTTTTATTTATATTTTCACATTTTTAGGGATGATGCGCTGACCGGGGAGCACTTTTAATTTCGTTGTACCTGTGACAATGACAATAAAGACATTCTGATTCTTCTAAAACATAGATCTCTCTGGCTTTGTATCAATATTTCAATCAAAACTTTGTAGAGCCACCTTTCACTGTAATTACAGCAGTGAGTCTTTCGGGGTATGTCACTACCAGCTTTGCACATCTAGAGACTGAAAAATTTGCCCATTCTTCATTGCAAAACAGCTCCAGCTCAGACAGATTGGATGGAAAGTGTCTCTGAACAGCAGTTTTCAAGTCTTGCCACAGATGCTCAATGGGATTTAGGTCTGAACTTTGACTGGCCCTTCTAACACATGGATATTCTTTGATCTAAACCATTCCACTGAAGCTCTAACTGTATGTTTAGGGTCATTGTCTTGCTGGAAGGTCAGTCTCCATCCCAGTCTCAAGTCCTTTGCAGCCTCCAACAGGTTTTCTTCCAGAATTGCCATGTATTTAGCTCCATCCATCTTCCCATCATCTCTGACCAGCTTCCCCGTCCCCGTAGAAGAAAAAAAGCCCCACAGCATGATGCTGCCACCACCATGTTTCACAGTGGGGATGGTACGTTCAGGGTAATGAGCAGTGTTACTTTTCTGCCACACGTAGCACTTTCATTTAGGTCAAAAAGTTCACCTTTGGTCTCGTCTGACCAGAGCACCTTCGTCCACATGTTTGCTGTGCCCCCTACATGGCTCCTGCAAACTGCAAACAGGACTTCTTGTGTCTTTCGGTCAACATTGGCTTTCTTCTTGACACTCTTCCATATAGGCCAGATTTGTGGAGTACACAACTTACAGGTGTCCTGTGGACAGATTCTCCCACCTGAGCTGTGGATTTCTGCAGCTCCTCCAGAGTTGACCGTGGGCCTCTTGGAAGCTTCTCTGACCAGAGCTCTCTTTGCTCAGTTTGTCAGTTTAGGTGGACGGTCATGTCTTGGTAGGAGCATAATTTTTCCATGTTTGCATGATGGATTGAACAGTGCTCCTTGAGATGTTAGGATAGCTCGGGATATATATTTTTTTTTATAACCCATTCCTGCTTTAAACGTATCTACAACTTTATCCCTGACCTGTCTGGGGGATTCCTTGGTCTTCATGAAGCTGTTTCTTCACTAATGTTCTGTAACAAACTACTGAGGCCGTCACAGAGCAGTTGTATTTATAATGAGACTAAATTACACACAGGTGAACTTGATTAGTTAATTAGGTGACTCCTAAAGGCAATTGATAACACTGGATTTTGTCTACAGGTTTTCAGAGTAGAGGTGGCTGAATACAAATGCACACCACACTTTTCAGATATTTCTTTGCTTAAATTTTGAAAAAGATTTTTAACTTTTGTACCACTTTACAACTATGTGCTACTTTGTGTTGGTCTACCACAGAAAATCTCAATAAGAAACATTTAATTTTGTGGTTGTAAGCTGACAGAAAGTGTAAAAGTTCAAGGGGTATGAATACTTTTTCAAGGCACTGTAGGTGCTAAATGATTCAGGTATATTTTTGTTAATTTAATGAACCCTTTGAAAAAATAATTTAGAAACTAGGCCATTACCAAGGACTAATTCTGTTTACATTATACATGCTTCCCTTAGGCAGTATCATCAGAAGACATAGCATGCATTTTCACTGCTATGCAGATGACACCCAACTATATCTACCAATGAAGCCAGGTAACACACACCAATAGTGGTAAATTTCTGTCCAAAACCTTGAAAAGATAATTCTTCCACTTCTTAATGTGAGTTGTCCAGATTTATTTCTGACTCGTACATACAAACAAACGATGTCATGGTCAAAAAACTATTTTCTGCTACAGCACACATTTCCATTGCCATACTGGCGCATTCTAACCTGCTCCCACACATGTGTCGTAATGTTTATCTTACCCAACAAAATTAAACATGCAGCATTTATTCTCTGACAACATCTTATACAGAATCAAACATGTAACATGATAACTGAAACAGTATGAAAAATATTGTAACGATGGTTAAAGGTTATTTTACAGCGACAGGTTGGCTATCTCTGTGCACTGTTGTTGATTCTTTAAGGTACATGTTTGGTTGTGCTGCAGGAAAAAGGGAGTTAGTGTGTGCGGGAAGGGGAGGGGGCTTCGTGTTGTTATTGTCCGGGCCTGAAGAGAGTGTGTTGTACCGGAGGACTCTCCCTGCGTTCAGGGTTCCTCCTTTACCAGGTGTAACAGTTAAGTTTAACATCCAGGCATCCATGAAAACAGAATTTATTACATTTAACGGAGTTAGAAGTTAGCAGGAAGTTAGCTCGCTAGCTTCCACCTAAACATGATATAGCATGTTCTGACTGAGAGATTTGTGAAACAAATTCAAACGTACAGCTCTGCTATCACTTCCAACATAGATGAAGACAGAAAACTAAACAGCAGTGACATTTGTAGGGTTACTGAAGTTGGGCTAGCTGGTATATGATGTGCTACATGATTGCTAGCGACACAGCTATGTTAGCATAGCATAAACACAGTGAAACTGGAGGATGAACGCTAAGTTTTCCACTTGATAAAAGTTAACGTGAGGGTTCCCGATGGTTAGGGACAAATGCACTCGCATGGCAGGATGCTGTAAATGGACCAAACTTCAGTCAGGAGAACAACTGAGATAAACCATCCACAATACGAGGTTAGTCATTAATATACTGCTGCATGGACTGAGCTGTAGTTACATCGAAAGGTTTTAAAAACCGAGCTTTAAAATACATAGTGGTGATAAAAACCGAGACAGGCCGACAGTAACTGTTTTTTTTGGGGGGGGGGGTTGAGATTAAATAGAAGAAGATACAAAGCAAATAAAACATGTTAAAAACACAAAAGCCAAAATAAACATAGGATAGTTTGTTCCCGGAAGCAGGAATCATCACGTCATCACTTAAAGACCGGATTAGTTAAACTGCAGGAATGTCTTAAAGACGTAAAGACCTGGATGGCCGCTAACTTTCTGCTTCTTAATTCAGATCAAACTGAGGTTATTGTACTCGGCCCTGAAAATCTTAGAAATATGGTATCTGACCAGATTCTTACTCTGGATGCCGTCAACGCACATATTAAACAAATATGTAAGACTGCTTTCTTCCATTTGTGCAACATCTCTAAAATTAGAAATATCCTGTCTCAGAGTGATGCTGAAAAACTAGTTCATGTATTTATTACTTCCAGGCTGGACTACTGTAATTCATTATTATCAGGAAGTCCTAAAAACTCCCTGAAAAGCCTTCAGTTAATCCAAAACGCTGCAGCAAGAGTCCTGACAGGGACTAGAAAGAGAGAGCAGATTTCTCCTGTTTTGGCTTCCCTTCATTGGCTTCCTGTTAAATCCAGAATTCAAAATCCTGCTCCTCACATACAAGGTCTTAAATAATCAGGCCCCATCTTATCTTAATGACCTTGTAGTACCATATCACCCTATTAGAGCACTTCGCTCTCGCTGCAGGCCTACTTGCTGTTCCTAGAGTATTTAAAAGTAGAATGGGAGGCAGAGCCTTCAGTTTTCAGGCCCCTCTTCTGTGGAACCAGCTTCCAGGTTGGATTCAGGTGACAGACACTATCTCTACTTTTAAGATTAGGCTTCAAACTTTCCTTTTTGCTACAGCATATAGTTAGGGCTGGACCAGGTGACCCTGAATCCTCCCTTAGTTATGCTGCAATAGGTGTAGGCTGCCGGGGATTCCCATGATGCATTGAGTTTTTCTTTTCCAGTCACCTTTCTCACTCACTATGTGTTAATAGACCTCTCTGCACTGAATACTTGTTGTTAATCTCTGTCTCTCTTCCACAGCATGTCTTTATCCTGTCTTCCTTCTCTCACTCCAACTGGTCGCAGCAGATGGCCCCGCCCCTCCCTGAGCCTGGTTCTGCTGGAGGTTTCTTCCTGTCAAAAGGGAGTTTTTCCTTCCCACTGTCGCCAAAGTGCTTGCTCATAGGGGGTCATATGATTGTTGGGTTTTTCTCTGTATCTATCTATTAATATAGAATATACTGTACAATATAAAGCGCCTTGAGGCAACTGTTGTTGTAATTTGGCGCTATATAAATAAAATTGAATTAAATTGAATTGAATAATATTAGATCTGTGAAATGATTATGGGTAATTTTTTCTCTAATGATAAAAATTTTATTTGTGAAGAAGTTCATGAAATCATTACTAGTTAACGTTAAAGGGACGGTTAAAGGGATGGTTGGCTCTATTGAGCCAACCATCCCTTTAGACAACCATTTAGAGATGATCCTCTAAATTTGTGACACGCCATTTCCTCTCCAGCTTACGAGTCATCTGCTTTAGGCTATGTGTTTGAGAATTATACCACGGAGTCAGGTACTTCTGATTTGAGGCCTTAGTTTTCACAGGAGCTACAGTATCCAGAGTCGTACGTAGTGAGGAGGTAAAATTATTAACAAGATAATCGACCTCTGTTGGAGTAGCGTTCAGATAACTGCTCTGCTCTGTGTTGGTACAGGGCATTGAAGATGATAACAGTGGGTGGATTATATATTTTTAAACTTAGTTACAGCACTTTCAGAAAGACATCTACTGTGATAAAGTCTACTCTCCACTGCTGTGTAATCAATTATTGTAAATGTTATCAGGAAATGATCAGACAGCAGAGGGTTTTCAGGAAACACTGTTAAATGTTCAGTTTCTATGCCATATGTTAAAACAAGATCTAGAGTGTGATTAAAGTGGTGGGTGGGTTCTTTTACAGTTTGAGAGAAGCCAATTGAGTCTAATAACAGATTAAATGCCATGTTGAGGCTGTCATTTTTAGCATCTACATGGATGTTAAAATCACCAACAATAATTATTTTATCTGAGCTGAGCACTAAATCAGATAAAAAGTCTGAGAAATCAGAGAGAAACTCTGTGTAAGGCCCAGGTGGACGATAGATAATGAGAAATAAGACTGGTTTCTGAGTTTTACAGCTGGGGTGGACGAGGCTAAGCATCAGGCTCTGTCTGGGTCTTTGGTTAATTAATAGGCTGGTGTGAAAAATTGCTGCCACACCGCCCCCTCGGCCTGTGCTTCGAGGTTTCTGGTAGTTAGAATGACTCGGGGGTGTTGATTCATTTAAACTAACATAATCATCCTGCTGCAACCAGGTTTCTGTAAGGCAGAGTAAATCGATTTGTTGATCAATTATTAAGTCATGTACTAACAGAGACTTGGAGGAGAGAGACCTAATATTTAATAATCCACATTTCACTGTTTTACTCTTTGGTTCAGATGTGGATACTGTATTGTTCTTTCTTTGTGATTGTTTATGTTTAAGTTGTTTGTTGCTGGTTTTTAGTTTGTTTTTTGTCTGTTTGGGAGCTGACACAGTCTCAATGGAGATGGGTTTTTGGGGGGGTAGCAGGAGGAGAGAAGCTGCAGAGAGGCGTGTAAGACTGCAACTCTGCTTCCTGGTCCCAACTCTGGATAGTCATATTTTGGGGGGTTTAATAAATTTGTCCATATTTCTAGAAATGAGAGCTGCTCCATCCAAAGTGGGATGGATGCCGTCCCTCCTAACAAGACCAGGTTTCCTCCAGAAGGTTTGCCAATTATCTATGAAGCCCACATCGTTTCTGGGACACCACTCAGACAGCCAGCAATTTAAGGAGAACATGCGGCTAAACATGTCACTCCTGGTCTGATTGGGGAGGGGACCAGAGAAAACTACAGAGTCCCACATTGTTTTGGCAAAGTTACACACCGATTCAATATTGATTTTAGTGACCTCCGATTGGCGTAACCGGGTGTCATTACTGCCGACGTGAATTATGATCTTACTGTATTTACGTTTATCCTTAGCCAGCAGTTTTAAATTTCCTTCAGTGTCGCCTGCTCTGGCCCCTGGAAGACAACTGACTATGGTTGCCGGTGTCTCTAGCTTCACATGTCTGAGAACAGAATCACCAATTACCAGAGTTTGACCCCCGGCGGGTGTGTCGCCGAGTGAGGAAAAACGGTTAGACACATGAACAGGTTGGTGGTGTACCTGGGGCTTCTGTTTAAGACTATGCTTCCTCCTCACCGTCACCCAGCCGCCCCCTTTCCCCAGCTGCTTGGGGTCTGCCGGGGAACAGCTAGCGGGGCCTGCGCTATCTTCGGCTGCACCAGCTACAGGGGCCTGGCTAGCTACGGGTGAATGAAGGGTGCAAAGCCGAGTCTATGAAGAAAGAATGTATCTAAAACTTTTTAAATAAGCAAATAAGCTACTCAAAAACACCACCATGTTTGAGCAGGAACAGGAAGTGATACTCTACTGCAGAGAGAGAACACCAAGTGACAGCCAAGGTATGGAAGGGTTGCATGTTTACAACATGATAAATACCAGCATCCACACCGGAGTCCACCCAAGTGAGCCTTTAGTTAACGTCACTGAGTCTCTGAGATACACACAATGGTCCCTCAAACAGTGGTGCAAGTTTAGCAGTAAAGTTAGACTGAGCGTCTGACCTGGGGTGTGTCCTAACTCTAAGAAGGTCACCAACACTAAACGTGGCATGTCGATGTTTCAAGTCATAATAATGTTTCTGTTTGTCATGACTATAGTCAAGAGCCGCTCTGGCGTGGTCGTGAGTTTCCTGTAGGGAGGCTATAAGAGTCTCAGGGTAAGGTACGCCTGGTTCATCGACACCTGCTGTAGAAGGCTGAGTGATAAGGTCAAGTGGGGTGTCTAACTCAAGACCATAAAGCATCATGGCAGGAGTCATACCTGCACTGTCATGGGGGGCGGTACGCAGAGCAAAGCAAATCTGAGGGAGAAACTTGTCCCATGATGTGTGTGTTACGGCCTCTGGCCTCAGGTGGCCCCGCCTTCCTCTATGGAAATCAAAGCGTTCCAGGACTCCCGGGGGATTGGCTGGCCAGGGACCTATGCCCGCCCCAACTTCATGCAGATCAGAGTGTGCCAGACCACACACACCATTGGCTGCTGCAGGAGCCTTGAACACGACGGACCAATGACGCGGCTGCCTGCATTTACCGGGGAATATAAAAGGCTGAGGATCCTTCATTCGTGGGGGACTTGTTGATTTGAATAGACTGTGTAGAGTGTCCCTCCTGCCTTTGCCTTTGTATTGCTGCCCTTTGCAACCTTTGAGTTGAGTAACTGCCTGTGAGATGTTTAGATGATTAGTGTTCTACTGGTTTATTAGTGTTATTTGAATATATGAGTTGTTTGTTATGTTTATTTAAATCACCCCTTTGCCTAGTGAGTTGTTTCACTAACAGTTTTCAGTTGTGTTAATAAACCTTATGTTTTTCTTTTTATCTAACCCCCTTGTCTCTGGGCTCATTTATGTTACATCCCCTGTCGCCTAGCAGAGCCGAGTCGTAACATAAGTGGGGACTCGTCCGGGATCTGAACCCGGGACCTATCGTACCCGAAGCGAGAATCATACGCCTAGACGAAGCACAGTGTTCACATTATAGTTGGCATCTTTAAGCATGGATGCCCCTGCATGAGGGTTTGAAGTTGCCACACTGAACACACACAAAAAGTAACATGTGACCAACACAAAGGAGTACAACAGTCACAAACTCAAAATGATTACTTGACCTGCTACAACACAAAACCAAAAGGACCATATTAATGAAACAAACCTCAATGACATCACAGAGATCACTAAAGATGCTCCTGCTGCTTTTCTTCCTCCTCATCCTAAGCTTCCTTCTCCTTGTCCTCGACTTCCATCCAATTGTAATTCAATCTAATTGTTTTTCTCCCTCCTTTTCCTCATTTTGTTGGAGCTGTGAAAAGAATTATTGTGAATCTGAATTAATTTGTGCAAACAAGAAAAATCTACAGCTTTTTGGTCAGAGGTGGTTTTGTGATTTAAGCCGGGTAGATTTATGTGTTGATGCTACCTGCTTCATCTCTGCGACTGGCTGCTGAGTGATATTTACACCCTGGCTGGATTACAAACTTTAACCACGTGCTGCACTTTGGCCCAGCGTTGATACCTCTTGTTAGTATAATGACCTCTTCTTGGTTTAATGTATGATGGTGGATAAATGAAATGTACAAAGAAAATTTAACTATATTACAAAAGGACATCTATCTTGGTAACATCAAATGACCGGAGCATAACTTGTCAACTAGTCCGAAAATAAGTTATACGGTAACAGTCAAAGACACGCCTTCTCATGCAGGGCTCTAGAGTGCGACCAATTTGGTCGCAAATGCGACCAAATTTTTCAATGGTGCGACTAAAAAAAATCTTAGGTCGCACCGGTGCGACCAACCGTTCGAGAAACCATAAAAAAAAAAAATACTCCGCAACTCTGAAACTCTCCGTGTGGTCAACCGCAGACACACATTATGCCCCTATCGTGGTCTAAACCAATCACAGATAGTCAGGGGCGGGACCTCTCTGATTGGTCGTGGTTCACATATTCATGTGGTCCGTGTGTACAGTGTTGCCAACTTAGCGACTTTGTCGCTATATTTAGCGAGTTTTCAGACCCCCTAGCGACTTTTTTTCTAAAGAAAGTCGCTAAAAAAAAGACGTGAAAGCGTGTATCGCGTTTACTCTCAACAAGCAGCGGGTGCTGTAACACAGTTAGTTCTTCTTTTACTCTTATGCTGTTTTGTGGATCACAAGGTTTAAAACTACTTATAAACACACACACACAAAGTAACTCCACCAGAGTGCCTATTTCGGGTCAGTTTTGCCGGTCCAAGCCCGGGTAAAGGAGCAGGGTTGGAACTGTGACATTAAAAAAAACAATAATTGCTAAAAGAAATTTAATTTGTAGTTCTAAATAAACTCTAAATGCATTTAGGACGTTTTTTACTCACTTTATGTCTCTTCCACGATGTTATTTCTCTCTCCAACAACATAGGTTACAATTATATTAGCATGACCAATTATGCAAATTAGGTGATGACGTCATTTAGCGACTTCTAGCGACTTTTAGGACAACCAATAGCGATTTTCCTTACTGAGGAGTTGGCAACACTGCGTGTGTACGTTTGAAAGTGCAGGGCGGGCGGAGAGAGAGAGGTGAGTAGCTTGAATCAAGCGATATCGATTCATTAAATCCTGAATCTACTTTTAAATATAAATGTATTTTACCAGAAACGCCAGAATCTCAGGTTAAAGCTCACAAAACGATTTCAACAACCACCAAACAGCAAATGAGAGCAGGTTAATGGACTCCACACAAAGACGTAAACACAGAGCAGACCCGACACATCAGAATCAACTTTCTCTTTCTCGGCTTTCTCACCCGACGGCCGAAAGCCGACAGCTCACTGATTCTGATGCGTTGGGTCCACACTGCGTTTACGTCTTTTTTGCGCTAGATTCTGAGCTGCAGGTTTTGTCTCTCTCCAACCAAAATTCACTGAACCAGCAGCAAAAGAATCAACAAACTACGCTTCACATTTGATAAACATCGTCATGAATTCCCTCTTACTTTTGCTATTTTGCCTCCACCACAACAAAAATCACACTTCATGCACAGCTCTCTCTCTCTCTGTGTATTTCAAGAACAGTTTTCCATCTCAAATCCTGGTAAATGCACTGCCCAAGTGTCCCCTCTCCCCACTGCCTTTCAACAGCAGGCAGCAGCAAACAGGTCGCCAGAGGAGGCCGAGATGATGATTAAGTTTAACGCTGTCTACAATATTGCCAAAGAGTGCCAAAGCACTTTAAGCACAAGCACAAGCTTGTTAGTTAATCATTTACAAATCAATATTGTCTGTGTGGACAGCATATAACCGTTATTGTTAGCACAACATTAACAGCAAGCTACAATGACGAGTAACAAAAACAAAACAGTAAAAAGGTTTTAATGAAAATGTTTTACCTTTTCCAGCAGTCCCAGAATCCAGAGCTTCAAAGACCAGCAGGTACTGAAGACTGTTATCCGCTTCGCTGTCACCGTCCGTGAGAAAGTGTTTTTTCCCTTAGAAAGTTCAAGGCCTGCCGCTCGCGCAATCTGTCTTCGCATGCGCATCCCAATGGCTGACCCCCTCCGTCCGCTCCCGGGAGGTTGCCATAACGTGTTCTAACGTCACTCTTCCCCCCCCCCCCCCCCTTGGCTCGAAAGAAATATTAATAAATTGCTCAGTGTACTCAAGTACTCAGATCATTTACCTCAGCAGTGTGCTTTGTCAAAACTAAGTAAGTGTGTTGGTAATGAACACATTGACATTCTGTTGTGCAATTTTTATTTACTTGTATTTTATAATTTGATTTTACATACTGCTGTCATGGTCCTGTATTCTTAGTTTTCGTGTGTTTTGTATTTTGTTCTTTATTTATGCCTTGGTTCCTAGGTGGTTCTGTTCAATCAATCAATCAATCTTTATTTATAAAGCACTTTTGATACAAACTGTAGCACAAAGTGCTTTACATGGTTAAAAGCAGCCCACCCCACCCCG
The DNA here is from genome assembly GCF_036321145.2 of Pelmatolapia mariae. Classification (NCBI taxonomy): domain Eukaryota; kingdom Metazoa; phylum Chordata; class Actinopteri; order Cichliformes; family Cichlidae; genus Pelmatolapia; species Pelmatolapia mariae. The sequence continues at coordinate 32,704,665 of NC_086229.1, forward strand.
CCCTCCCACTCATTCCCCGCACTGTCATTAACAGAAGCGGTCATGATACCCCCCCCCCCCCCCCCCCCCCCCCCCCACACACACACACACACACACACACACACTTAAAGAGTAAAATTGGGCTGGGTACGCATTAGCCAAGTGAGGAAACACTATCACAGGGAGCTGTCTGCACCGGGAGCCGGTCACAGACCGCAGCCTCCAGGCTGGGCACACAGCAGGAGGGAGGCAAAGAAGCCCCCCAGCCAGGCTCAGAGGACCCACAGGGCCCCAGCAGCCACGGTCGATCACAGCCCCGGTGCAGAGAACCCCCTCCGAGGAAACACTGGATATATGACCTAATAAGAATATAAACAGGATAAAAGATAAAATAAATAAGAGTGGGATATAATATAAATATAAGTATAAACAGAGTAAGAAGGTAAAAAATGAATAAGAATACAATCAATAGGTATTAGGTAAAACTAAATGAATAATATAAATAGAATAACAGGATAGAATAAATAAGCATAAAATAAATAAGCGTTAGTTAAAGCTAAATTAAAAAGGTGGGTCTTGAGCCTGTTTTTAAAAACATGAACGTTCTCTGCGGCCCTGAGCTCCTCCGGCAGGCTGTTCCACAGTCGAGGACCATACCACTGAAAAGCTGCCTCTCCGTGAGTATGTGTCCTGACTTTAGGGACAATCAAAAGGCCAGTACCAGAGGACCTCAGGGTCCGCGAGGGTTCGTATGGTAAAAGCAGATCTGAAAGATAAGAAGGCCCAAAACCATTAAGACATTTAAAAACCAATAAAAGAACTTTAAAATCGATCCTGAAACACACGGGGAGCCAATGCAGCGATTGTAAAACCGGTGTAATGTGGGCCCGCCCTCTGGTCTTCGTCAGCACACGAGCTGCAGAGTTTTGCAAAAGTTGCAAAGGTGAAATATTCTTTTTGGGGAGACCAGAGAGCAGGGCATTACAATAATCAATGCGACTGGTAATAAAAGCATGCATCAGCATCTCCGTGTTGGCCCGAGAGAGAATAGGGCGGACTCTGGCTATATTTTTTAGATGATAAAATCCAATTTTGGTTACATGTTTAATATGTGGGATAAAACCAAGCTCAGAGTCAAGAATAACACCCAGGTTTTTCACTTGTAGTGAAGGGCATAGTGAAAATGCCTGTAATTTAGACAAGAGTTTCTCTCTCTGAGCCTCAGGACCGATGATTAAAACTTCAGTTTTGTCCTGGTTAAGCTGTAAAAAGTTTTCTGCCATCCAAGATTTTATATCTAAAATACAGTTAAAAAGGGCATCCATTGGTCTGGTGTCATCAGGAGACACGGAGATATACAGCTGAGTATCATCAGCGTAACTGTGGAAGTTCACTCCATGCCTCCTGATGACGCCGCCAAGAGGGAGCATATACAAATTAAAAAGTACAGGGCCTAAAACCGACCCTTGAGGCACACCACATGTCATTTTATGGATCTTAGAGGAGCATGTATCCATACTCACCATAAAAGTTCTGTCTGAGAGATAGGAAGTGAACCAGTTGTGTACAGCACCAGAGAGGCCCACCATGTGTTTCAGTCTGTTTAAAAGTATAGTGTGGTCTACTGTATCAAAGGCTGCGCTTAGATCCAGTAGCACCAGGACTGAGAGCTTTTGGGAGTCCCAGTTACATCTAATATCATTTAAAACCTTTAGGAGAGCGGTCTCTGTGCTGTGGTTCACCCGAAATCCAGACTGAAATATCTCTAAGATCTGTTTATCATTCAGAAAATCATTAATCTGAATAAAAACAAGTTTTTCTAAAATTTTACTTAAAAATGGTAAGTTGGATACAGGTCTGTAGTTATTAAAATTATTGCAATCCAAATTGCTCTTCTTCAGAAGGGGCCTCACCACCGCCGTTTTAAAGGCAGCAGGGAAGACACCCAACTGAAGAGAGCAATTCATCATGTATAAAAGCTCAGCTTCAAAAAATCCATAAAGTGTTTTAAAAAGTGAGAGGGGATTGGATCTAAAAGACATGTGGTGGGTCTCACTGTGGAGAAAACTTTCTTAAGGTTCTCAGCATTAACCAGGACAAAGCTGTCCAGTGTCTCCTCAGGTACAGTCGAGCCCTCAGATGTGTTTAAAATCATATCACGAGAAGATAAAATATCACATCTGATGGCGCTGATTTTTCCTCTGAAGTGGTCTGCAAACTGCTCACAGAGTGAGTCTGTGGGGGTTCTTTGGGAGCTGTTAAAATCAGGGTTAAATAAGTGATCTATGGTGGAGAAGAGGACCTTGGGATTATTTTTGTTATTACTGATTATTTTGGCGAAGTATGAATTTCTTGAATCCCTTAGTGTACTATTGTAAATTTTAAGTTGCTCGCAAAGTATTTGATAGTTGATTTCATTTTTATTTTTCCTCCATCTCCTTTCTGCTGCCCTGCAATTTCTTTTGAGTTTTTTGACTTCTTCGTTTCTCCAGGGTGATACACGTTTTACGTTAATCTTTTTGGTGGTGAGTGTAGCAACGGAGTCAAGGCTTTTCTTCAGTTTGAGGTTAAAATGATTAAAAATGAAATCACAGGGTGCAGGTAGAATCACAGGGGGGCATTTGTCTAAAATCCTGGTAAAATTTGCAGCCACTTCAGAGGTTAGATAGCGTTAAGATGTTCCTTATTTGATTACCCCCTGTGTGCCCCTTTGTTTATCTGTGAGCTCTCGTTTCCCCTCCTTGTGTTTTATTCCATGTTTTCCCCAGCCCGTTATGTCCGTGCTCCCCCCGTGCTCTCTCTCCTCCTGTCTGAACCTCTGTACTTCCTGTTTTACTTTGACAGTCTCTCGTCAGTATGCATCATGTTGTGTTCACTCCTGCCCTGTCTCATTACGATTATCTGTGTCAGCTGTGTTCCTCGTGTGCTCCCACTTCCCTCGTTAACCCTCTGTGTATTTATGTCCGCGTCTCCCTCAGTTCTGTGTCGCGTTCTCCCTCATGACTGTGTGCCCCTCTGTGTGTTTCCTCGTGAGTCAGTTCCTTTAGAACTTCCCAGATTAGTTTCATATTATTTTGTATCGCCTTTATCTTCTGTCAGCAATAAAGCTGTATTTTGAGTTCAGTCCTGTTTTCCCGTGAGTTTGCGTTTGGGTCCTCATCCTGCCTGCACACAGCCGCACTATGACAACTGCTGGGTGGTTTGTAAAGTTTACAATAACTAGTATTATCATTATGCTATATTTTCTAATATATATAATAATCTCAAAAATAATGCCTTGAAGCAGAAAATAATACTTTATTAAAATTTAAGACTAAAGTACAGTATTTGAATGTGTGTATTGTGTCTACTGTTTGTTAACTCACCATATTCACCATATTCAATTTATTATTCTTAATAATAAATTCCATATTCTATTACCACATTATTTGTGATCAGTGGGTTTGCGGGGTTAGGGGTGTGGGGGGGTAGGGTCTTTAGGCTTTGGCCCCCACCCCTGTCACCAGTATATTTTTAAGCAAGTATTTCTAACTTTTATTTGAATATTCAGTTTCCTACCATCTGCTCTTAAAGGATAATCACCAGGTAACCCGCCCGCCCCCTTCGCACACACATGCACACAAACAAAACACACAGTATAATTCACACCCTCATTATAGTGAATAAATATTTATGCCATTTTACACCATCAAACTTATATACTCTCAGAAAAATTATGGTTCTTAAATGGTTCTTCAGATGTCTTCATGGTTCTTTAAAGAACCATCATACGTCAAAGAACCTTTTTATTTTGTAGATGTTCTTTAGCTATTACAAATGGTTCTTTAAAGAGCAAAAGGTTCTTCATCCTTAGCTATCTAAGTTTGATGGTAAAACATTTTCATTAAAACCTTTTTACTGTTTTGTTTTTGTTACTCGTCGTTGTAGCTTGCTGTTAATGTTGTGCTAACAATAACGGTTAGCTATGTTAGATACGTTAGCCGTTGACGTTCATGCAATTTAGTATCGGTATACAGAACTGTTTTCCTAACAAAACCACTGTTATAATTAAGTGAAGGTGCTCCCAACTAATTTGAACCTTTGGCTTCTAAAATATGCGGCTCTATTGCGTGCTGCGTACATAACCTAATGTCAGCTAGACCGATATTAAAATTTATAATATTGTTAAAGTCACTAAAATGGCGCCTGAAGCCTGTTGTGATGTGAGCTGTGTGTCTGCTCTAGAAACTCAGAAATTCAGTAGAGCTGAGCCGTACATTAAATACTCACATGAACCTGTACTTTGAATTCTGTAAGAGCTGTATAAAACACAGCTATGCAAAAGTGTTTTGAATGAATAGAAATGTGACACATGAGAAGGTGTGACTGTTCCTGTATAACTTATTTTCGGACTAGTTAACAAATTATGCTCCGGCCATTTGATGTTACCAAGATAGATGTCCTTTTGTAATATAGTTAAATTTTCTTTGTACATTTCATTTATCCATCATCATACATTAAGCCAAGAAGAGGTCGTTATACTAACAAGAGGTATCAACGCTGGGCCAAAGTGCAGCACGTGGTTAAAGTTTGTAATCCAGCCAGGGTGTAAATATCACTCAGCAGCCAGTCGCAGAGATGAAGCAGGTAGCATCAAAACATAAATCTACCCGGCTGAAATCACAAAACCACCGCTTACCGAAGAGCTGTAGATTTTTCTTGTTTGCACAAATTAATTCAGATTCACAATAATTCTTTTCACAGCTCCAACAAAATGAGGAAGAGGATGGAGAAAAACAATTAGATTGAATTACAATTGGATGGAAGTCGAGGACAAGGAGAAGGAAGCTTAGGATGAGGAGGAAGAAAAGCAGCAGGAGCATCTTTAGTGATCTCTGTGATGTCATTGAGGTTTGTTTCATTAATATGGTCCTCTCACAAAGAAAGATGACTTGTTTTAGTTCACCTACTTCCTGTATTAAATAGTGATGTGCAAAACGTTGTGGAAAACCACAGAGCAGGCACGTATAGTGCATCTGCAGGTAAATGAACATCAAATCTCTCAGACTAAAATCTGTATTATACTTTTAGTCTTAAGAACATATGTTGTATATTTATCACCCTTATGATAAAACCCATGTCAGCCATTGGTTTATGGACTTTATTTTGAAGCCTCAACATTTGCTTTATTGCTATTGCTATGTGGGTTTTTGTGAGCCTTTTGGGACCATATTAGGATGAGGGATCAGAATCTGGAGTCGTGCACACTACTGTTTCATTTAGCGTGTATCTATAAGATTCGTACAGCAGATCCAAGTTGTGCCTTGAAAACAGGAACGTTATCTGCATAGAGGAGAACTTTAATAGCAGGCTTGTACAAAGTGAGGCTTTGTGCTTACATTTGCTGCAAACACTCGTTTTAATTCTGTCACCCTGTTTTGATGCAGAATTCAGTTGAAATCAGCCACTTTCTTTTTTAATGTGTTCTTGTGAATTGATTGTGTATCGCATACATTTGATTTGACTTTCTGCGAGACAACAGTCGTCCACTGGCCAAAAAAGTTTTCCAAATACCTCCACGTGATCAAGCCTGGATTTAGAAAAGAATAGCAAAAAAATCTGCACCTCCTGCTTCACATGCAATTTGTGTTTGTGTGTTCAGAGGCGGCGGCGAGAGGGGAGACCTCGGCTCTTCCAGCTGGACAGCCTGACCAGGAGGAGTCGAACATTAACTCAGCTCTTCCAGGGCACCCTGCAAACTCGGCTGCTGGCATTGGCTAGGGAGTGCGGCCGCCGCTGGGATGACGTGAACGCCAAACTGGAGTCCATCATAGGTTGACTGCAGGTATGCGAGTCAGACCTTCTGAGGAGGGTTTCAGTTTTCTCTCTTCTTTATAATTGACCCTTGTTTTCTCTCTCTCAGCTCCTTGTCTCAGAGATGGAGGGATTTGAAGCACAAAGGGAGGAGCTTGTCGTTTGGTTGGCTGATATGGATGCCCACCTGAGTGAGTTTGACCAGCTGACAGGAAACACCTGTGAAAAACTGAAACAACTGCAGGTGTGGGGTTGTGTTGATATGACATATATTTGATATGATACATACGTCAGAGACATTGTCCTGAACTGGACTAACAAAGAACCATGAGTCCAACATTAAACTTACCTTACATAACGTAAGGCTGAAGTTCATTGATCATTTTAATCAAAAACTTGTTGTTGAAATATTTTTACTGGGCATGCAAACATCTGCTGATGAAAATGTCTTGATTTATTGGTCTGTTATGAAGCTATTGCTATTTCTAATGTGTTTTTATCACTTTCTGATGTTTTATTAATTAAACAATACATGTATTAATTTTTGTGTTATCTATAGATATAGTATTTATATATATTTATTTATAGTATAGAAAAATGTTTAATTATTACTGTTTAAATGACTAATATGTGACATGTATTGTGATGTTGTGCTGAGGGTTAAAATGCCTTTTTGTCTTCTGTTATACTACGAAATGACAATAAACCATTAATATATGTCTATGCTGTGCTCGTATTTATTTTACCCTTCTTTAAAGAACCATTTCAAAAAAGGTTCTTTAAAATGTTTTTTTAAAGAATTATTTGAAGGACCTTTTTAAAAATGGTTCTTTGAAAAACCGATTTTAAAAAGGTTCTTTGAAAAACCATTAAAGGTGCCCCTAAGAACCATTTCTTGATGGTTCTTTGGGGCACCTTTAAAGGTTCTTCAATGAACCACTGAAAGAAATGGTTCTTCAAAGAACCATTGTTTGAAAGGTTCTTTGTGGCACCAAAAAGGGTTCTTCTATGGCATCAGTCTAAAGAACCACTTTTGGTTCCAGTTGGCACCTTTATTTTTCTGAGTGTAGCTATGGATGAAGAACCTTTTGTTCTTTAAAGAACCATTTGTAATAGCTGAAGAACCATTCACAAAATACTACAGTCTGTGCAGCCCCTATACATTTATTTATCAATCACATCTAGCTTGGTAATGTTATAGCAGCCTTCATGTCAAACATTATGTGAACAGTCATGTGTTTCTTGGCCACCTGGTGTGCCGCAGTAGTGGTTTGACATTAATGTATATGGGGTCAAATTGACCTAATTGGCCCTTAAGAAACTCTTCTGGTTCTGCTGGAGGTGGGAGTTGAAGATGTCATGGAATGTGGCCTTTGCTAGACATTCCCAGCACAACCTCACTATCTGTTCAGGTGCACCAGGCCTGCTCAGCATCCTCCACTACCACCTGATCCAACTCACCACCAAGTGGTTACCAGTTGACGGCTCAGCTCTTGTCTTCACTTGAATGTTGAAGACATACAGCTGCACATCTGGTGACACCATTACAAAATTATGGCTGTGCATTTGTGACCTGGGGTGTCCTAGTGCCATGTGCACTTTTGGACATGGTGTTCATTATAGACAAACTGTGATTCTGTGCACAAAAGTCCAATAACAGACTATCACTCAGGTTTAGATCAGGCCAGCCATGTAACACATTTACTTTTAAAAATGATTTGACACATCACTGTAAAAAACAAAACAAATATACAGTTTATGCACTTGGTATTTAAAATCGATGTATGGTTTGTTCTGACAGCACAAACTGTCTCAAGTTGTAGAAACTCCTATTAGTGGAATTTATACCTGATATTTGGGAGTGCAGCCTTTTCTAAAGCCATACAAATATCCAGTAGTATTAATTCATTCTTATTAAAAAGCTGCCATGACAGCCATTATTTCTGACCCTGTAAACTGGCCTCAGCCATAAACCTGTCACAATGACTGTAATGTAGATGGATGATAACTACAAAGATCTAGCCAGTTTTGTCTAATAAAAGATTAAATGCTATGTTGACATATTATAGATGTTATATGATGTTATAATATACAGACTGTGAGCTGCTGTTAGAGTCTCTGCTGGAAATAAATGAGTGAAGGACTCACCGAGCAGGAGGAGCAGAGGGGTGGCTGCCGGCTTCATGGTGTCTGGATGTAGACTGAGCACGTTTGGTCTGAGCTGTGGAGAGATGCCCGGCTTCATCACTTCCTGTTCTCACGTCAGCGTGCTGCTGTATGTCCTGCTCACAAAGGTCCTTCATGAAGTGTCCCAGCTGTCCTTCTCAGTGCATCACAGCTCGATGTTTGAAAGCAGCAGCTCAGAGAGCACAGGCTGACTGTGCTCACTATGGGGTCACTGACATGTTGGTCCCACAGCATTCACTATAGTTTTATTTATACAGCATCAAATCACAACAACTGTTGCCTTTATACTGTAAGGTAAAGACCCTACCAGAGCAAACCCAACAATCATATGAGCCTCTATGATCAGTCACTCTGTGATTAATTTAGTTGTTGGAGCGAGTCCATGAGGAAGAGGCAGAAAGACAACAGGACATCCTCCTGTACTCGCTGCTCTGCAGCTCAGTAACATTAATGATGTTAAACAGCGGGAGGTTTGAATAAAAAACAACAGCATGATGTTTTGGTCACAAATACATGACGTAGTAAGTAATCATCATCTTTGCTTCTGTTTCTGATATAAACTGTGCTGTTAAAGGTTTTAATGGTCCTGAATTTAAAGAGTGCAGACTGCAGCAGATCCTCTCTCTGATCACCAGGAGAATAAAAACGAGGAGACGACTTCAACACGATTCAGCTGCACCTTTAAACAACTTCCTCATAATAAAACAATTAATGAAGAATGTATGATTGTATGATTATAATCAGATGATCTTGTAAAACTTTACCATGTGTCTTATGTAGAGATTAAATTTGTTGTGCAGACGATAAAACAGCAGGAGTTTTGTCTTGTACAGTTTGTCACTTTAGGTGTGAACAAGCTGTTTTCACACCATTTAAAGCAGAAGTCAAACTGCAGATAAGATCAGCTCACCTCTGTGCTGTGGTTAAAACAAGCTGCTCCTGTCTTCATGCACAGAACATGACCCGGACCTGTGTTTATGCAGCAGCAGCAGCAGGCCACAGCATCACCACATCAAAGTCCCACACCCAACAACCAGAGTACAACACAGTATGACACAGACAGGCTGGGTCATCAGAGTTAATGTCATGGTCCTCAGGTGTCCTCAGGTGACCTTTTGTGTTTTGGTTAATTAATATTCTTTGATTTATTGCGATTCATGGTTCTGCTTCTCTTGGTTATGCTTTGGTAGTTTCTAGTCCCTCGCTTTCTGTTACTGTCTCCCCAGTCGGCTATGTTCCCATGTCTGTTTCTTCCCTGGTCGCAGTTTCAAGCCCACGTCTTAGTGCATGTCTTATGGTTCCTGTTTTATTTTGATATGTTTCCATGCTGTTTCTCATACCTTAGCCTCTGTGTATTTAGTCCTCTGTCTTCCTCTGCCTGTTGCCGTGTTGTCCTATGTTGCTGCGTGTGGTTTCCTGTGTTCCCTGGGTTTCCTCACACCTGGTTTCTTGTTCCTAGTTTCCCAGTTTCTTCGGCCATTTCTCAATTCTCAAGTACGCAAGTCCTTACTCGCGTTCTCGCTAGTCTGGACTTAGTCTGGAAGAAGTTCGCACAGGAGTCCGGACTTCCCAAGAATGCAGCGTGATCATTCTACAGGGTGGGCCATTTATATGGATACACTGTAATAACATGGGAATGGTCCTGTTTGTGGCACATTAGTATATGTGAGGGGCAAACTCCTCAAGATGGGTGGTGACCATGGTGGCCATTTAGAAGTCGGCCATCTTGGATACAGCTTTTGTTTTTCAATAGGAAGAGGGCCATGTGACACATCAAACTTATTGGTAATGTCACAAGAAAAACAATGGTGTGCTTGGTTTCAACGTAACTTTATTCTTTCATGAGTTATTTACAAGTTTCTCTTTGTTCACAGCCATTGACATGTCGAAGAGGTTAACACGTGAGGAGCGGATCGAAATTGTGTTGATATCTGGTGAACGCAGTAACCGGGTCATTGCAGCAGATTTCAATGCAAGACACCCTACCAGACCACCCATCTCCCATGCTACAGTTAGCAAACTGCTTGCTAAGTTTCGTGAAACTGGTTCAGTGTTGGATTTGCCAAAATGTGGACACAAGAAAACTGTCACTAATGAAGAAACATCAGTGGCTGTCCTAGCTTCATTCAGCAACACAGCGTAGCACTCGCCGCATGTCACTGGAGAGTGGCATTAGTCGAACATCACTTCGGCGGATATTAGCTACTCACAAATGGCACCCTTACAAACTCCAGCTACTGCAGCATCTCAACGAGGATGACCCAGATCGGCGCACAGAATTTGCAGAATGGGCAAAACAAAAATTGGAACAGGACCCTCAGTTCACGCAGAAGATTTTGTTCAGTGATGAGGCAAACTTTTATGTGAATGGTGAAGTTAACAAACAAAACCACCGCTATTGGTCTGACACTAACCCACATTGGATGGATCCCTCCAAGACTGTTGGAACAACAAAAGTGATGGTTTGGTGTGGTATATGGGGTACAACGATAGTGGGTCCATTCTTCATCAATGGAAACCTCAAGGCCACTGGATATTTGAAATTGCTACATGATGATGTGTTTCCCTCTTTATGCACTGAAGCTGGCACGTTCCCTGAGTTTTTCCAGCAAGATGGTCACCACCACATTATGGGTGCCAGGTCCGAGCATTCCTAGATGAACAGTTTCCTGGAAAGTGGATTGGTCGTCGTGGGCCAGTTGAATGGCCCCCAAGGTCTCCAGATCTGACCCCCTTAGACTTTTATCTTTGGGGTCATCTGAAGGCAATTGTCTATGGTGTGAAGATACGAGATGTGCAGCACCTGAAACTACGGATACTGGATGCCTGTGCTGGCATTTCTCCTGCGGTGTTGCTATCAGTGTGTGAAGAGTGGGAGAAGAGGGTTGCATTGACAATCAAACAATTCAATTCAATTCAACTCAATTTTATTTATAGCGCCAAATCACAACAAAAGTTGCCTCAAGGCGCTTTATATTGTACAGTAGATACAGAGAAAAGCCCAACAATCATTTGACCCCCTATGAGCAAACACTTCATGGTCACCTGGTCCAGCCCTAACTATATGCTTTAGCAAAAAGGAAAGTTTGAAGCATAATCTTGAAAGCAGAGATAGTATCTGTCTCACGAATCCAAACTGGAAGCTGGTTCCACAGAAGAGGGGCCTGAAAACTGAAGGCTCTGCCTCCCATTCTACTTTTAAATACTCTAGGGACAACAAGTAAGCCTGCAGTGTGAGAGCGAAGTGCTCTAATAGGGTGATATGGTACTACGGGGGGGGGGGGGGGGGGGGGGGGGAGAGATTAAACTCTTAAAGTAAGTACTGAATGTTATGTCACTTATTTATGTGCAAATGTTTAATAACGAAGAACATTAAAATATTACTGTTGGTCACATTTCGGCAAAGTTATGTGACATTAGTGATGTTTGTACTTTCAGCGGTAACTTGGTTTTAAAACCTTTACTTTAAAATATACGTCGTTCAATAGTCGACCTTAATCTTACAGAGAATGTGATGATTTTATGGGTAATTAAAGTCAGTCATATATCCACAAACACAACAAGCTGAAAGTCAGTGATGCTGCTCGGTTTGCAATCCTGAATATCACGGCACAAGCAGGATTCACTGCACTGTTAATGTTAGCTATGTTATATTGCTGCCTCTGTTCGGTGGTGTCGAGCCAAACGGACTTTAACGTGTGTTTGAACGAGCTGACGGTTCACTCGTTAAGCTGAAAGAAAGATGCTTTAATCACAGGAGTCACACATGTGTCCACTGGACCATCTGGAACTCTTCTTGTTTAGCACTCGTAATAACACAAACACTAAATCCTACTTCTCTTGTGCTGTTTTGTAGCAGTGTGTACACCTGAGACTGTCACCTGTCTGTCTGTCCTGCACTCTCTCTCTGTTTCTTTCTCTCTGATTGTGGAATAAAAGTATGAACATGTATTTATAAGTTACACTTGTGTTTGAATCCTGCAGCTTATCACACATTTGATTTCCATGTGTGACAAATGCAAGTGTCCAGAGTGAGGACAGACTGAGGGAGCCACCGCTGCACATCATCTGTGAGGCTTTGCACCCCTGATGATCCACCAGGACAAACTCAGCAGTGTGTGAGGAAGAGGAGGAGGAAGAGCCAGCAGCAGCTGACAGATGGAGAGAATAGACAGACTGTTCCCTGTTTGTGAAGGACTGCTAGGAAAGTTTAACATAACTAATTGTCTGTCCTGAATCAGTCTTATTAGGTAATGTTCACATAATGTTATCATTCCAGTGTTTTCAGTGTGGGAGAAAGTACTCAGGGCCTTCAAGTTACACACTATGAAAGGCAGCAACAAGTTTAATATTCAGAAACCTAAAGTATGTATCAGCAGCAGAATGGAGCTAAAAATAAATGTTTGTTTCAGTTCTATGAAGCTTTGAGTATTTTGGATTAGTAGCACTGCTGTGTTTGTTGCATCATATTGCTGTAATTGTTTATATGCTTTATATATTCTGAGCTAAGTTGATCTATAGTGTTACATCATATTCTATAAGGATGTTATGTGTTTGTGTACTTTCTGCCCAGTTTGACCCATTTAGCAGAAGTCAGCCTGTTTAAGGCTCTGATATCTATTCTGTGTGACTTACAGCAGTTATGACATGGTCTGATTTTCTCACCCAATAAAGGAATATTTAATATATCAGTCTACTCTTCATTCTATCAGAAACAGTTTTCACAGCTCGTACATTTTCCTTTTTATACATATATGTAAGCATTAAGCCAAATTTAGTAATGCCAACATATTAAAAGAACAATATTTGTCTCTTATATATAATACATCTATATATACACTGTCAAAGATACTTGTCTTTGAGTGAAGATTTAAGGTGATAGGAAATATAAATAAATGCAACTTGAATCTTTACTGAAGCTCAGTATTTGACAGTTCAAGTTCACTGCTGTAATAAATAATAATGATTAATATAATAGTAACTTTAATATTGGCCATATTATATTTTCATTACCAAAGTGAGATGACTTTAGTCTCATGAGCAACATTAGCTGATTGTTATTTACTAACTAATCTTAAATGACTGTTCAGTACAGAAATGAAGGCCAACAATCATGTTTTACAGTCCTGTGGTCTCAGCCTCAGATACTCAACTAATCAAACAAAGATCATATAAAAACAAACAGATGAACAAAAGATTTTCTCCTTCATTTCTGTCAAACAATGCTGTATGAAACGTTTCCAGCGGTTGGTTGCTAGGCAACCTGGGCAGCGCGACGGAGGCTATACCATCCCATTTCACAAGCTTACAACCCTAAGGCCTTCTCGGTCTTCGGGGACACGGCCCACGTTGACCGTGAAGGGCGTGGGATACAGCCACTTACTCACCCCCTCCCTCCCGGATCACAGCTTCTTCTTCTTCTTCTTCTTCTTCTTCTTCTTCTTGGTTGGCAACCAATGTTAAGGAGCATTACCACCCCCTGGCTCACAGCTCAGTGGACATTTCAATGACAAAATTTGTATTTGACACATTTGAGGAAAATACAAATAAAATAAAATAAAAATAAATAAAATAAATGTTCCCTTTGGAAATCTTATTTTTTTGCTCCTTTTTGCTCTATAAAATATTTGTTTTTCTTTTTCAGTCACTCATCTTAGCAGTAGGATTTACATGAAAAGAGAAACAAATTAAGTTTGAGTGAAAATGTACATTTTTTGCACTCTCTGGTCAACTGACTCAGTGACTCAAATGACTCAAAAAACCCGATTCACTTTGGTGAGTGACTCATTCAAACTCGATTCAGGAAAAAGAATCAAATTTACCATCACTATTTTTCTGTGCTTTCTCTCCCTCTCTTTGGTCATCTGACCCATTGTCATCTCCTCCTTTCTCTTGCCCAAGCTCTACACCTCTTCTGTCACCACCTTTACTCTCTTCTGCACCTCCTCTGTCGCCTCCTCTCTCTCCTCATCTCTCCTTCCTTGTGTCCCTCTTCGATCATCTGCTCTGCAAACCTGTTGAACCTGATATAAAAAAGCTCAGTTATTGTTTAAATGGTCTGACAGAGAATGCATGTTCCCTTACCAAGAAGTTGGAACGCATTTGATAAACTTTTTTCCTTTCCTGGGTATAATTAGCAATTTCCTTGTTATAACACCTTGAAATGTGCCTACATCTGAGGAATTCAATTCAATTCAGTTTTATCTATCTATCCATCCATCCATTCGCTTCCGCTTATCCTTTTCAGGGTTGCGGGGGGTACAGATACAGAGAAAAACCCAACAATCATATGACCCCCTATGAGCAAGCACTTTGGCGACAGTGGGAAGGAAAAACTCCCTTTTAACAGGAAGAAACCTCCGGCAGAACCAGGCTCAGGGAGGGGCGGGGCCATCTGCTGCGACCGGTTGGGGTGAGAGAAGGAAAACCAGATAAAGACATGCTGTGGAAGAGACAGAGGTTAATAACAGCCTACGTCAGCCTACGTCTATTGCAGCACAACTAAGGGAGGATTCAGGGTCACCTGGTCCAGCCCTAACTATATGCTTTAGCAAAAAGGAAAGTTTGAAGCCTAATCTTAAAAGCAGAGATAGTGTCTGCCTCCTGAATCCAAACTGGAAGCTGGTTCCACAGAAGAGGGGCCTGAAAACTGAAGGCTCTCCCTCCCATTCTACTTTTAAATACTCTAGGAACAACAAGTAAGCCTGCAGAGCGAGAGCGAAGTGCTCTAATAGGGTGATATGGTACTACAAGGTCATTAAGATAAGATGGGGCCTGATTATTTAAGGCCTTGTATGTGAGGAGCAGGATTTTGAATTCAATTCTGGATTTAACAGGAAGCCAATGAAGGGAAGCCAGAACAGGAGAAATCTGCTCTCTCTTTCTAGTCCCTGTCAGGACTCTTGCTGCAGCATTTTGGATTAACTGAAGACTTTTCAGGGAGTTTTTTGGACATCCTGATAATAACAAATTGCAGTCGTCCAGCCTGGAAGTGATAAATGCATGAACTAGTTTTTCAGGATATTTCTAATTTTAGAGATGTTGCGCAAATGGAAGAAAGCAGTCTTACATACTTGTTTAATATGTGCGTTGAAGGACATGTCCTGGTCAAAAATGACTCCAAGGTTCCTCACAGTGTTACTGGAAGCCAAGGTAATGCCATCCAGAGTAAGAATCTGGTTAGATACCATATTTCTAAGATTTTCAGGGCCGAGTACAATAACCTCAGTTTGATCTGAATTAAGAAGCAGAAAGTTAGCGGCCATCCAGGTCTTTATGTCTTTAAGACATTCCTGCAGTTTAACTAATTGGTGTGTGTTATCTGGCTTCATGGACAGATAGAGCTGGGTGTCATCAGCATAGCAGTGAAAATGTATACTATGTCGTCTAATGATGCTGCCTAGGAGAAGCATGTATAATGTAAACAGAATTGGTCCTAGCACTGAACCCTGTGGAACACCATAATTGACCCGAGTGTGTGAAGAGGACTCTCCATTTACATGTACAAATTGGAGTCTATTAGATAGATATGATACAAACCACTGCAGTGCAGTACCTGTAATACCCACAGCATGTTCTAATCGCTCTAATAGGATATTATGGTCAACAGTATCGAACGCTGCACTGAGGTCTAGCAGGACAAGCACAGAGATGAGTCCACTGTCAGAGGCCATAAGAAGATCATTTGTAACCTTCACTAAAGCTGTTGCTGTGCTGTGATGAGCTCTGAAACCTGACTGAAACTCTTCAAATAAGCCATTCCTCTGCAGATGATCTGTTAGCTGTTTGACAACTACTCTTTCAAGGATTTTTGATATGAAAGGAAGGTTGGAGATTGGCCTATAATTAGCTAAGACTGCTGGGTCTAGAGATGGCTTTTTAAGTAAAGGTTTAACTACAGCCAGCTTGAAGGCCTGTGGTACATAACCGATTATTAGAGATAGGTTGATCATATTTAAGATTGAAGAATTAATTAATGGCAGGACTTCTTTGAGCAGTTTTGTAGGAATGGGGTCTAAAAGACACGTTGATGGTTTGGAGGAATTAATTATTGAAGTTAACTCAGAAAGATCAATTGGAGAAAAAGAGTCTAACTTAACATCAATGGTACTAAAAGTAGCTGTAGATAATATTACATCTGTGGGATGATTATTGGTAATTTTTTCTCTAATGATAAAACTTTTATTCGTGAAGAAGTTCATGAAGTCATTACTAGTTAACGTTAAAGGGATGGTTGGCTCAGTAGAGCTCTGACTTTTTGTCAGCCTGGCTACAGTGCTGAAGAGAAACCTGGGGTTGTTCTTATTTTCTTCAATCAGTGACGAATAGTAAGATGTTCTGGCTTTGTGGAGGGCTTTCTTATAAAGCAGCAAACTATTTCTCCAGGCTAAATGATGATCCTCTAAATTTGTGACACTCCATTTCCTCTCCAGCTTACGAGTCATCTGCTTTAGGCTACGTGTTTGAGAATTATACCACGGAGTCAGGTACTTCTGATTTGAGGCCTTAGTTTTCACAGGAGCTACAGTATCCAGAGTCGTACGTAGTGAGGAGGTAAAATTATTAACAAGATGATCGACCTCTGTTGGGGTAGCGTTCAGATAACTGCTCTGCTCTATGTTGGTACAGGGCATTGAAGATGATAACAGTGGGTGGATTATATTCTTAAACTTAGTTACAGCACTTTCAGAAAGACATCTACTGTGATAAAGTCTACTCTCCACTGCTGTGTAATCAATTATTGTAAATGTAAATGTTATCAGGAAATGATCAGACAGCAGAGGGTTTTCAGGAAACACTGTTAAATGTTCAGTTTCTATGCCATATGTTAAAACAAGATCTAGAGTGTGATTAAAGTGGTGGGTGGGTTCTTTTACATTTTGAGAGAAGCCAATTGAGTCTAATAACAGATTAAATGCCGTGTTGAGGCTGTCATTTTTAGCATCTCCATGGATGTTAAAATCACCCACAATAATTATTTTATCTGAGCTGAGCTCTAAATCAGATAAAAAGTCTGAGAAATCAGAGAGAAACTCTGTGTAAGGCCCAGGTGGACGATAGATGATAACAAGTAAGACTGGTTTCTGAGTTTTACAGCTGGGGTGGACGAGGCTAAGCATCAGGCTTTCAAATGAATTAAAAGTCTGTCTTGGTCTTTTGTTAATTAATAGGCTGGTGTGAAAAATTGCTGCCACACCGCCCCCTCGGCCTGTGCTTCGAGGTTTCTGGTAGTTAGAATGACTCGGGGGTGTTGATTCATTTAAACTAACATAATCATCCTGCTGCAACCAGGTTTCTGTAAGGCAGAGTAAATCGATTTGTTGATCAATTATTAAGTCATGTACTAACAGAGACTTGGAGGAGAGCGACCTAATATTTAATAATCCACATTTCACTGTTTTACTCTTTGGTTCAGATGTGGATACTGTATTGTTCTTTCTTTTTGATTTTTTTATGTTTAAGTTGTTTGTTGCTGGTTTTTAGTTTGTTTTTTGTCTGTTTGGGAGCTGACACGGTCTCTATGGAGATGGGCTTTTGGGGGGGTAGCAGGAGGAGAGAAGCTGCAGAGAGGCGTGTAAGACTGCAACTCTGCTTCCTGGTCCCAACTCTGGATAGTCATATTTTGGGGGGTTTAATAAATTTGTCCATATTTCTAGAAACGAGAGCTGCTCCATCCAAAGTGGGATGGATGCCGTCTCTCCTAACAAGACCAGGTTTCCTCCAGAAGGTTTGCCAATTGTCTATGAAGCCCACATTGTTTCTGGGACACCACTCAGACAGCCAGCAATTTAAGGAGAACATGCGGCTAAACATGTCACTCCTGGTCTGATTGGGGAGGGGACCAGAGAAAACTACAGAGTCCCACATTGTTTTGGCAAAGTTGCACACCGATTCAATATTGATTTTAGTGACCTCCGATTGGCGTAACCGGGTGTCATTACTGCCGACGTGAATTATGATTTTACTGTATTTACGTTTACCCTTAGCCAGCAGTTTTAAATTTCCTTCAATGTCGCCTGCTCTGGCCCCTGGAAGACAATTGACTATGGTTGCAGGTGTCTCTAGCTTCACATGACTGAGAACAGAATCACCAATTACCAGAGTTTGACCCCCGGCGGGTGTGTCGCCGAGTGAGGAAAAACGGTTAGACACATGAACAGGTTGGTGGTGTACCTGGGGCTTCTGTTTAAGACTATGCTTCCTCCTCACCGTCACCCAGCCGCCCTCTTTCCCCAGCTGCTTGGGGTCTGCCGGGGAACAGCTAGCGGGGCCTGCGCTATCTTCGGCTGCACCAGCTGCAGGGTCCTGGCTAGCTACGGGTGAATGAAGGGTGCGAATCGAGCGAACAGCAAGTGACAGCGCCACCAAGAGTCAGAAAAGGGACATAATGGGCAGCACATTGAACACATTTTATAATTGGTCAGAAACTTGTAAATAACTCATGAAAGAATAAAGTTACGTTGAAACCAAGCACACCATCGTTTTTCTTGTGACATTACCAATAAGTTTGATGTGTCACATGGCCCTCTTCCTATTGAAAAAACAAAGGTTGTATCCAAGATGGCCGACTTCTAAATGGCCACCATGGTCACCACCCATCTTGAGGAGTTTGCCCCCTCACATATACTAATGTGCCACAAACAGGACTTTAATATCACCAACCATTCCCATGTTATTACGGTGTATCCATATAAATGGCCCACCCTGTACAGTTGGAATGGTAGTGTACTTGATGACATCACAGCTCTGGAGTTTTTACTGCCGTCCCCTCTTAATTTAACTGTGATTAATATTTGCAATGGAAATTACACATGACATGAAAAAGTTACACATGATGTAGTGGTAGTAGTTATTTTAAGCAAAAAAGATCATTTTAAAATAGTATCTTAAGCACTTTCACAAAATTCGCTTTTACATATGCTTATCATCTGTTTCATGTCTAATAAGCTTCATACAGTTAAGCAGAATCACTACATGACAGGAACATAAGCTTCATCTCTATTAATAAAAATAGTGTACATGTGTGCCTCAATAGAAACAAACAGGTGAGATGTTAGAACCCTTTTATTTTATTTTAGTAAAGACTCAAACCTGCCACAGACAGCTGCTGGGGTTTGGAAGAGAACTGAACTAATATTTCAAATATAGGCAAGGCAAGTTTATTTATATAGCACAATTCAACAACAAGGTGATTCAAAGTGCTTTAAAGAGACATTAAAAAACAAAAACAAATAAAAAGCATGATTTAAAATTGATTAAAAAAACAGTAGATAAAATCAGTAGTTAAAATGTAAGTTTTGAAATTTAAGCTTAAACGTGTGGATTTGGTGTTTTATTCAAATGCAGCTGAGAACAGGTGAGTTTTCAACCTGGATTGAAATAAACTGAGTGTTTCAGCTGATCTGAGGCTTTCTGGGAGTTTGTTCCAGATATATGGAGCATAAAAGCTGAATGCAGCTTCTCCGTGTCTGGTTCTGACTCTGGGAACTGATAAAAAACCGGATCCAGATGACCTGAGGGATCTGGAAGGTTCAGGTCAGGAGGTCACTGATGTATTTTGGTCCTAAACCATTCAGAGCTTTATAGACCAGCATCAGAACTTTAAAGTCTATCCTCTGACGTAGCCAGTGTAAAGACCTCAGAGCTGGACTGATGTGGTCCACTTTTTTGGTCTTAGTGAGGACTCGAGCAGCAGAGTTCTGAATGAGCTGTAGTTGTCTGATTGATTTTTTAGGTACACCTGTAAAGATGCTGTTACAGTAATCGAGCCTACTAAAGATGAATGCATGGACTAGTTTTTCCAGGTCCTGTTGAGACATCAGATCTTTTATCCTTGATATATTCATGAGGTGATAGTAAGCTGATTTTGTGATTGTCTTAATGTGTTTTTCTAAGTTTAGGTCTGCATCCATCACTACACCCAAATTTCTCGCCTGGTTTGTGGTTTTTAGGTGTATAGATTGAAGTTCTCTGGTGACCTGTAATCATTTGTCTTTGGCACCAAATGACTATTACTTCAGTTTTGTTTTTGTTTAGCTGGAGAAAATTGTGGCACAACCAGCCATTAATTTCCTCAATGTATTTACCAAGAGCCTGTACAGGGCCTCGGTCTCCTGGTGACATTGTGATATATATTTGTGTGTCATCTGCATAGCTGTGATAGTTTATTTTGTTGTTCTTTATAATCTGTGCCAGTGGGAGCATGTAGATGTTAAACAGAAGGGGTCCCAAGATGGAACCTTGGGGAACTCCACATGTGATACTTGTCTGCTCAGATGTGAAGTTACCTATTGATACAAAGTATTTCCTGTTTTCTAAGTATGTTTTGAACCAGTTTAGTACAGTTCCTGAGAGACCTGCCCAGTTCTCCAGTCATTTGAGTAATATGTTGTGGTCAACTGTATCAAATGCTGCACTGAAATCCAGTAAAACTAAGACTGACATGTTTCCACTGTCTGTATTCAGACATATGTCATTAAACACTTTGGTCAGAGCGGTTTCAGTGCTGTGGTTCTGTCTAAAACAATCAGATCATTGCAGCCTTCAGGATCTCCAAGTATCAACATGCTGTTTTTGTTTCCTCCTGAATTAAATATGTTTACTGTTAGATTTAATTCAGAGTCGGCTGTTTAAATAAGAACAGCATATTTTACATTAGGTGAAATATTCAGGTTCAGATATACTGACAGCTCTCCAAGTAAGACTTTAACATAAAACGGTCCAGTTATGAAGCTGAACTTTAATCTGAGCCAAACCGATTTACTCAGGAACAAATCAAACACTGAAATAAACCAAACATAAACATCCATCCATCCATCTATCCATTCGCTTCCACTTCTTATCCTTTTCAGGGGCGCGGGGGCGCTGGAGCCTATCCCAGCTGTCATAGGGCGAGAGGCGGGGTACACCCTGGACAGGTCGCCAGTCTGTCACAGGGCTAACACATAGAGACAGACAACCATTCACACTCACATTTAGATTTGATTTAGACTAATCAATTAACCTATCCCCACTAAGTGCATGTCTTTGGACTGTGGGAGGAAGCCGGAGTACCCGGGGAGAACCCACGCAGACACGGGGAGAACATGCAAACTCAGGACCTTCTTGCTGTGTGGCAACAGTGCTGTCATGGGGCAGCACGGTAGCACGGTATATAGGTTATCCAAGTCTTATATGAAATACAAGTTATCTAAGTGACTTATATATCATGTTTAACCTGAGTAGTGAAAGACAGCGGGAGGGTTGAAAATGATGTGCCGGGAGTCTACTGTTCTTGCCGACTCTAGAGAGCCTCGACCTCCCGGTCTGCTATGGAGCTGGTGGGTAACAGACGCCCCCGAAAACGTCGGAACACTTTTGGAAATATATGATATCTTGATAAATCGAGCAGATATTTGAAGTTTACACAGCTACATTCTCACCTGAAAAATATGTTAAAAGCTTATTTTGTGACCCTGAAAGAGTAATATTGAAAAGTTTTTAGCCGCGCTCTTCGGCCATTGCTGTGTTTGAGTTTTGGAAGAAATGCATTCTGGGATATTTGGCTGCACCAAGTCCACACAAATCACCACTGATGCATGCTCGATAAAACAGGAGGAGCCAGAACACATCCGGGAATTTTGAGCGTACTTGGCTTGATGTGTACTGAATTGGAACAGTACTTGGTCTCCGACTGATGATGTGTAAGCATATTGAGATACAGCCTTAGTTCCTAGTTTCCCATGTTAGGTTTTTGTTTCCCAATACTTTGATAGAGGCAGCTTTATTTTTGTAACACATACACTGTTACCCCTTTAGTGTTTGAGTCCTGCAGGTGGGTCATACCTCTGCCTGCCACAGCAACACATTCAGTTCAATTCAATTTTATTTATATAGCACCAAATCACAACAACAGTTGCCTCATGATGCTTTACATTGTAAGGTAGACCCTACAATAAGAGTGCTACTCTGTAGTAAACTACACAGTGGTTTGGACCCAGAAGCAGGGTTCATCACGTCATCACTTAACAACAGAATTGTCCGAAAGTCTCCTTATATTTCAGTCGCATCGCTATAAGTGCAATGGTAATGTCTGCCGATAAGTTCCACTTTGTTCTTACTGTTTTCTGCGGTGATGACGTCACATGCTTTTACGAAGGTCCTGCCATATCACGAGTCCGAGAAGCACTAGGCATGTTTTTTCTCCATGAGTGCAGGGGAATAGCGATCTCCAGCCGTGTGCGTTCCAGCGCAAATGTGAGTCAAAATCCCTCCAGTTCTATGAGTCCATTTCCGCTTATAGCACGGGTTGTACTTTGACGTTAATTACAGGGGGTTTATGCTAGGAGATTTATAGAGATTGGTAGAGGCATGTGACTTACCACCGTAGCCTTTGTTGCGGGTTGGATCTGTGCACCGCAGTTGGGTTATTTAGCCACTAGAGGGCGCTGAAGACCATGTAATTGCTGACATTTCCTAATTTTGGGGCATTAGATCTTTTCTGTTGCCTGAGCTATGCAGATATTCTTGTTTCCTGCCTGTTTAAATGGAATTGTGGGACTTATGTCAGAGCATTCGGCTGATTATTTGTGTTACAGTGCATTATATTGGCGAGATGTTGGGAAGTGATGATTGTTATATTTACATGTCATAATTGTTTCTCCTTGTTTCTTGTTATTCAGAACCACACGCCTGTCCGCCCCTCCCACACTTGTTAAGTATGCCTACTGCTGTACTGTTGAGCTGCTGTTAACTTCCATTAAAGTATATCCGGACATCACTCTCTGTGCCCCACTCTCTGACCGGAGTTTAAGTCCTGAGGGCGCTATCATCCCAGCATCCCAGAGATAACTCTCTAACAAGATTAGTGGTCATAGTAAGCAAGTCTGAGGCTACGTCCACACGTACACGGGTATTTTTGAAAACGGAGACTTTCCATTTTCGTTTTAAAAAATAATCCCGTCCACACGTAGACACAGAAATGAAGGAAAACGCTGCTAGGAACATGCCAAAGCAACAGGTGGCGATATATTCCTAACCGTGTAGAACTGTTGGCCAATCAGAAGTCTAGAAGCCTCGGTAGGAAATAGTAAACAAAGATGGGGCATAGAAGCACAACCGAGTCGTATGTGTGGAGGGACAGTCACTGTGTGTGTATATGTAAGCATTTAAACACTGCAGAGAGTACAATTAACAGTAACAGTATTGTAGAAATTCATTTCACCGAAACAATAACGTGGTGCACAGTGTGACATCCAAAAAGGCGCACACCTTTGACGCTGCGTTTTCTCCGTTTTTCTCGTCCACACGTAAATGCAAAAACGGAGTTTTCGAAAATATCCACCCTGGCAGGCGTTTTTTAAAAATCTCCGTTTTCAGTGACCGAAAACGCCGTTTACGTGTGGACGAAAGGTGCAAACGCATAGAAAAATCTGCGTTTTCAAAAATACCCGGGTACGTGTGGACGTAGCCTCAGTATCAACTATGAAGAGAAGACTTAATGTCTTAGTGACCCCTGACCTTTACTGACCTCTGTCCTTCTGTTGCAGGTGTGTGTGTGTGCTGCTGTCTGCACCGACTGTTTCTGCAGGTGAGTTGATGGAAGTGAAAACAATCAGTGAGACTCCAACAAGAACACAAATACACTTACTCTGTGTGTGTGTGTGTGTGTGTGTTTCTTCATCAAATCAAATCAAATCAAAATTTATTTATATAGCACATATTAAAAACAACAAAGTTGACCATAGTGCTTCACAGTCAGTAAAAGCATGAGACAATTAAGACAAAACAAAAAAACAAACAATAGGTAAAAACACAACAAGCTAGACAACAGCCAATAATAATAATAATGGATTGCATTTATATAGCACTTTTCTACTCACCCAAAGCGCTTCACATTTCCACTATTCATTCACTCTCATATTCACACACTGGTAGAGGCATGCTACAGTTGTAGCCACAGCTACAACCTGGGGAAGACTGACAGAAGCAAGGCTGCCATATTGCACCATCGGCCCCTCTGGCCAACACCAGTAGGCGGTAGGTGAAGTGTCTTGCCCAAGGACACAACGACCAGGGACAAAGAGAGCAGGGGGATCGAACCGGCAACCTTCCGATTACAGATGAGCTTCCCAATCCCCCTGAGCCACGGTTGCCCCCGACAGCTAACTAGTTAAAAGCATGAGACAATTAAGACGAAACAATAAAACAGGACAACAAACAATAGGTAACAACACAACAAGCTAGATAACAGCCAACTCGGTAGAATCAAAAGCCAAAGTAAAAAGATAAGTTTTAAGACATGATTTAAAAGACTGGATAGACTTGGCAGTACGAATATGAACAGGGAGGTTATTCCAGAGTCTAGGTGCCACGGTTGCAAAGGCCCGGTCACCTCTCGACTTCAGTCGAGACCTAGGTTGTGCTAGGAGCATGTGATTGGACGATCTTAGTGCTCTGTTGGGATTGTATAAGTGGAGTAGTTCGGAAAGATAGCTGGGCGCTAAATTATTTAGAATTTTAAAAGTGAACAAAAGAATTTAAAAATCGATACGATATTTAAGAGGAAGCCAATGTAATTTGTCTAAAATTGGAGTTATGCGTTCATAGATTCTCGTACCTGTTAAAAGATGCGCAGCTGCATTCTGAACTAACTGAAGCCGGTAAAGAGAAGAGTGTTGGAGGGAGTTACAGTAGTCCAGTCTGGATGTGATAAATGCCTGGAGAAGCTTTTCAAGGTCCTTTACGGCTTTGCTTTGGATATCTGACGCAACTGGTAAAAGCTGTTTTTTACAACAGTGGAGACCTGTTTCTCAAGTTTAAAAGAGCCATCCAGGAACACTCCAAGGTTTCTTACAGTGAGCGAGAGGCTAGCAAGAGGGCCAAGGGCATCAGCTAACTGGTCTGGCGGAGTGTGACTATTAAAGACTACGATTTCGGTCTTATTCTCGTTCAGTGTAAGAAAATTATGTGATAACCAAATTTTAACTTCATGCAGACAGTTGAACAGAGGTTGCAAAGAAGCAGACACTTCGGATTTCAAAGGTGAATAAATCTGGATATCATCGGCATAACAGTGAAAGGAGATGTTATATTTTTTAGAAATTAATCCCAACGGCAACATGTAGAAAGAGAAAAGAGCAGGACCGAGCACGGACCCTTGAGGCACGCCACAATAAATAGGGGCAGAAGGAGAGTTGCCCCATAGCAACAGAGAACGACTTCTCTGAGAGGTAAGATTGAAACCAGGATAAAACCGTACCTTTGAGACCAACAACATGTTCCAATCTTGATAGAAGAATGTTTTGGTTAACCGTGTCAAAAGCAGCAGTCAAGTCAAGTAAAACTAAAACCACGGAATAGCCAGAGTCAACCGTTAAAAGAAGATCATTAAAAACTCTAAGTAAGGCTGTCTCTGTGCTGTGGTGAGGTTTCAAACCAGACTGAAACTTTTCATTAATACCATTTGCATCTAAAAGGCCTGAAGTTGTTTTAGAACTACCTTTTCCAATATTTTGGAAATAAAAGGGAGTTTGGAGATCGGCCTGTAGTTAGTGAGAGCATTAGGGTCAAGATTTTTCTTTTTCATAATAGGTTACACAACAGCATGCTTAAAGACAGACGGTACACAACCTGATGACAATGATGCATTCAGCAGAAGTAAGATACAAGGACCAATAACATGTAAAGCTTCCTTAAAGAAACGAGAAGGAAGAATATCGTGCGGGGAAGCAGAGATTTTGAGATGATCAATTATGTCTTTTAAAGCAGAATAAGACACTGGCTCAAACTGCTGAAAGACAGTCAAGCATTCAGAGGCTGGAACTGGGTCTAAAACTGATGATGAATGAGACGGCTGAGAAGCCCTTAGAGCTGAGACTTTTTCAGAGAAATACTTTAAGAATTTATCACAAAGAGCAGGGGAGGCATCCCTATAAGTGATAGTGCAAGGGTTTACCACAGAGTTAAAAGTATTAAAAAGGGTTCAGGGGTTGTGGCTATAAGTCATAATAATGCTAGACAAAAAGGCAGATTTGGCAGCTTTAACAGACTTTTGATACTTAGATAAACAATTATGAAGGATGTCCAGAGAGACGTGGAGTTTGTCTTTCCTCCATTTTCTCTCAGCGTGACGACATTCACACCTAAGGGCGCGAGTAGTATCATTTAGCCAGGGTTGTGAGGATTTGGCACGTTTAATCCTCAGAGGTGCCACAGAGTTAAGAATGTCAGCGCATGTAGTATAAAAGAGGTTTGCAAGCTCAACGGCTGATAAAACCCCAATACAGTTAGCATCAGAGAGGGGAGAGTCATGGAAAGCATCAGTGTATGTGGGCGATTGACTGGGAGTTAATCGTGCGCATTTGCCGCACAAGACCATCACTGTTCAAATCCACATTGCTAAATACAGTATTAAACAAAACCGGGAAGTGATCAGAAATCCCAGAGTCCTTTATGTCCGTGATGCAAATATCCAGACCATAAGATAGTACCAAATCAAGTATATGACTTAGCGGAGGAGACGGCTTGCCGTGAACACTGGCGCCATCTTGGCAAAATGTATAGGTCTTCATCATCATCTCTCCTGCAAATCCTCCTCCACATCACCACATCACCCATCCCCCACAACCTCATCTCCTCCTTTCTTAGCCTTCGGTATTACATCTGTAGTAGAGTCCTCCCCTCCTCCTCCCTCTATGTCAGTGCTCAGACTCGTCTCCTACCTGGTGGTCTTCTGTCCATACGTGGTCTGTACTGCTCTGCTGCTGTCGATCTTCTCCACCTGCTCAGGTAGTTATGAACAAACTCTCTCTGATCACTTCAGTGCTCCATCCTGATGTCTTAACCCTGCCCACAGGTGACACACCTGTCGTTTCCATGGAAATGAGCCAGCCTGCTGTACAGGATGATGTCACTGCTGAACATCACTTCTGACCTGATGGATCTCAGAGTGCTGGAGTTGAAGCAGGAACTGTCTGAGTGTCTCAGTGACTAGTTTCTGTGATGCTTTCTGCTTTAACTGCTTTGAGCAACAATAAAACACTCATTACAGCCCAGATACTGACACAGAGAATCAGAGTCATCCTCACAGAAACAGGATTGAAGTCACTCAGGAATGTGAACTATGGCTGATATAAGAGGATTATTTATTTATTATGGTTTATTCTATGCTGATGAGGTTAGCCTGAGGCCACATCCACACTGATACATTTTTGTTTGAAAACGCATCTTTTTCTCTCCGTTTTGGCCTTCCGTCCACACTGAGATGGAGTTTTTGGTCAAGGAAATCAGAGCGTTGTAAAAACGCTCTCCAAAACACATACATTTGAAAACGCAGTTTTCACGTCCCAGTGTGGACAGCGAACCCGGAGCCTTTTCAAAAACAATGACGCATTTTAGTCATGTGATGCAGTCATGTGACCAATTAAACTAAGATAGCGGAGGGCATTATACAGCAATTGTTTTGTTTGCTCTCAATTCTGACAGCCCTATTAAAGATTAATATGAGTCTGTACATGCTCCAGACAGCTTTTCTTCAAATTCTTTAATTCTCACTCGCTTGTGCAACTTTGTACTTTTGTGTTACTCGCAGCAACAACTCCACCTCATTGTTAGTCCATTTAAAAAACTCGGTGCTTTTCATGAACATTTTGCCGTGACATTTCAAAGAGCCGGAAAGTAAATAAACGGCAGACAGAAATGAGGCAGGCCGAATCGTCTTGTGTTTCACGCATGCGCAGGACTGGAACGTAAGCGTTTTCAGCCGTTTCAATATGGACGCACAACTCTGTGAAAACGACTGAAAACGCTAGTGTGGACGCGGAGCGTTTTCAGACGAAAATGCCGTTTTCAAATCTATCCGGGCTAGTGTGGACGTGTGGACCTAGGGTGGACCTTAAAGTGTAAGCATCAATAACCTGTGATGGAAACAGGAACAAATAAAGACAAACATCACACCTCCAAGAAAGATGAGTTCTCACAAACACAGAGCTGATCTTATCATGACGGTTACTCCTGTTTATAATGTGAAAACAACTCACTCACAGCTGAGGTGTCAAACTGTCCTTCACAGGACTTCTGCTTTTCTTTAGTTTTAATAAATTCATTGTTTGCACATTTTTATCTCTTTAACTCTGAGACCACAGAGAAAAACAGGAACAAGACTTCTTACTCTGTCTGTCTAGGGTGATCGTGGCTCAAGAGTTGGCAGTTTGTCTTGTAATCAGAAGGTGGCCGGTTCAAGCCCCATCTTGGACAGTCTCGGTCGTTGTGTCCTTGGGCAAGACACTTCACCTACCGCCTACTGGTGTTGGCCAGAGGGGCCGATGGTGCGACATGGCAGCCTCGCTTCTATCAGTCTGCCCCAGGGCAGCTGTGGCTACAACTGTAGCTTACCTCCACCAGTGTGTGAATGTGAGAGTGAATGAATAGTGGAATTGTAAAGCGCTTTGGGTGCCCAGAAAAGCGCTGTTTAAATGCAATCCATTATTATTATTAAACTGAAAGGAAGAAAATAGCAAAAACAACCTGCAGCTGTCACCTCATTTAAACAGTTTTTAAACTGAAATCCTAAAACGACAAAACGTCACAGCATTTAAACCTTTTACACTGAGAAACAAAGAACATGTGGATTTACACCATCCAGGTCCTGATGGAGGGCCTTTGCTGCTGAGGGCCCCTCTGCCAGTAAGAGTGATTGATCCATTTAATTCATTCATCTGTCAAGTTCAAATAGCTGAACACTGAAGCATCACAGACCTGTCCATCTCCACAGAGTTGATCCAGCCCTAACTATATGCTTTAGCAAAAAGGAAAGTTTGAAGCCTAATCTTAAAAGTAGAGATAGTGTCTATTTAATATAGTATTAAATAGTTGTCATTATTTGTAGAGTATTTATTAGATGTTGTTAAAGATGATCAGATAAGCTGTTTGTTTAGTTTAATGCTGTGGCTTCAGTCAGCATCACTGCGCTGTATAGTTTTATTTTCCTGATCTTTCTGTTAATGTTGCTGAATAAAAGCTGGTTGGTCTGCACCTCACCTCTGCCTCGAGCCTCCTATAAACCAGCAGAGGGTCTTCATCCAGTTATTACAGCTCCATACAGGTCCATAATGACATTAATCCTCAAAAAACGTTCTGGCATAATAATTGTGCACACAGTGTAAAACTGAAGAAGCTTCTTGGATGAAATGTCTTCAAGAAACTTAAAATGTCCAGACACTTTTGTTTCTGAGCTCCTTAATTCAATTCAGTTTTATTTACACAGCGCCAAATCACAACAGCAGTCGCCTCAAGGCTCTTTATATTGTACAGTAGATCGTACAATAATAGATACAGAGAAAAACCCAACAATCATATGACCCCCTATGAGCAAGCACTTATTACAGTATAACTAAGGGAGGATTGAAGTCTACTTTTAAAAGTAGAGATAGTGTCTGTCTCCTGAAAACTGAAGGTCTGTGTATATATGTATATATTTATGCTTATATTCATATTCTCTTATTCCCCTTTGTTTGATATCCTAATTCTGTACTTTCTCTGTGTTCTGCTACTACAAACTGGATTTCCTGGAGGATAAACATGAGGCATTAATAAAGTTTTATCTCTCTGTTAAAATCCCCCCAAATAAATGAAATGTGAATTTCAGGCAGACATGTTTTTAAAAGAGTCACTTAAATGGAAAAATGTCACATTCAGCTGTTGGGAACGAGCCTCATTAAGACCTCGAGTGTGAGCGACTTTGTTGTGTTTTTAAAACTAGCCAATAGGAGCGTCTGTGGATATCAGCTGAGGCTGAACTCAGGAACACCATCACATATAAATACACAGAATTAAAACACTAAATAAAAGAGATCATTAAATAAGGATCAAATCAATATGTCAGAGGTCAAAGGTCAGGCAGAAGAGGTGTGGTTAAACACTGGCAGGAGCAGCAGGTCAGAGGGGGCGGGGCCATGCCAGGACTTATTTTAAGTGAAGTTTAAAGTGGAGCGACAGCAGCAGTCACACAGCAGTAACCAGCTCTGTCTGCCAGGGTCAAAGGTCAAACAAGTCCTGCAGCTGACCCACACACAGACTTACACAGAGAGTGATGAATCCACACATCACTCGGCTCGAGGAAGCGGGGTTTCCACACCGTCCAATCAGAAACCAGCGTTGACGCTGAGCCCCGGGTCTGTGACAGGAAGTCCATGAACAGGCAGACACTCAGCAGCAGGCTGACCTCTGACCTCTGAGACAGAGGGAGGAGTTTGTGTCACCAGGGGGCGCTGCAGCATCACCTGAGAGCTTTAAGAACAACAACAGTAAGTGAAAGTCACACTTCTGTTGGTGTGCGTTATCAGCAGACCTCCACCCTCTGCAGGAAGCTCAGATAAGAAGCAGCCAATCACAGAGCAGAAAGCATGTGACTTCCTGTTCCTGCTGTTACTGTGACAACAGCTCCGGGGACAGAGAGCAGCTTTCTAAAGAGGAAAGAAAACCTCCATCCCTCCAAAGAGGAAAGATGCTGTGAATGTGCAGGTGTCATGTGACCCACCTGATGTAGTGATTTAAGACTGTACGAACAATAATAACAACATGTTTAATACAGAGTCAGGTGATCCATGCAGAGCAGATCCATGTGATCAAACACAGCTGGATCACATGTTTCCTCTCCTGGAAACAGAAACCCTTCATGTATAAAGGCTCATGTACCCACTGAGCCCTGCTCTCAGATCTGTGAGGCTTTAACAAACAACAGTTTAAAATCATGTTTCGCATCTTCTGTCAGTGTGGAAGGTCACACACTTTCCTGTATGTTTGAACCCTGAACTACTGGCTGTTCATGTCAGCCTGGATATAAATACACACCTGCCTGCTGTGATAGACCCCAGCACTCACATATTACTTATAAGTGACTTCTATGTATATATATGCATGTATATATTGTGTATATTGTGCTATTTCTTACTTAGTGTGTTGTGTGTCTTTGTTCCTGTTTGTACTGCAGCACTGTAACCAAAATAAGTAGTTAGTTAAGTTAGTTAAAATAAGTAGCTAGTTTAAAGGCTGTAGGTTGCAGCCGTTGCTCTAACACTGTATAAATGTAACAGGGCTCAGTGCTGGTTCTAACAGTCTGAGCTGCTTCAGGCTTTATTTGTGAAGAGCACAGCAGCTTACAAACACGTAGCTGGGCCTGGACCGCCACAAAGGAGTGTTTGTTAAAGCCTGCAGTAAATCCAGCAGCACAATGATGGAAATGCAACACAGAAATGATGAAGAGGAGCAGAATTAAAGCCAAAGCAAGTCCAGTTCATACAGTTAGGTCCACGAATGAAATAAGGGAAAATAAAATATTGGTTGGATGCACCTGTCTGCACCCTTAATGCGCTCTGGTCGCTATGGTAACGTGTAAACATTTCTTTCAAAATAAGACACACGACTATAACACGGGAAAAGACCCAGGGAAAGAAAGTTAACGATAAAAACCCCAAAAAAGAAAAAAGAGAGCAGCCTTTACCGAGGTGAGAGGATTGCTTCGCCGGTGTACGGGCGTGAAATATGGTCTCATGTATCCAGCTACATTGAAGATCACGGCCCCAGCTGGCGAGCAGATGTCTTTCGAAGACCCGAGCAAGGCAAAGCACTACGTCGAGACCAATCTGCGCCCACGGGAGACGGAGGGAGAGTGACAGTTAATTCACGGGCCATAACAGGTATCATACGCTGCGTGCTAGCATTGAGGTAGTCTGCACAGGCTGTACTTTGACTGGTAAACGTCGCCACGCTACAGTTGGATGCATTTTATGTTTGGACAATGTATAGCTACAATATGTTGAGGGTTTCTGTGGACATCATGTGGCCTGGAGAATATTTTATTTAAGAATATCTTTAGTATCCTTATTGGTTTTCTCTTTTCTCTGCCACGTCAATGTGGCTAACGTTGAGTCCCAACTTGACACTATACCCCTAATAGTACTTTTACTTTGTTTTCTAATGTATTCTGTTTAATTAATCCCCTTTTTACCACCAGTGTCATTAATTTTATTGGACTTTACTCTTTTCTTGTGGGATTATTTTCCAATTGTGAGTGTTCGGAACTGTACCAGCCTGTAAGCGGATGGGTGCCGGCATGCATGCAGCAATAATAGTGTTGAGACAAGGGTCCTATTGCATTTTGTTCTGCCTTTGCTGAGTTCATGTAAGAGTTTAAGTTAGTGCAAACGTGTTATATGCCTAGGAGAGAGAGGAGAGTTTTCAGGGCAGTCTCAGGTTTAAGGAAGACCAGCCCAGGGGTCCAGGATGGTAAGAGGTTTGTCTATGTTTATCTGTTTGCTTTTGTCAGTTTTGTTTTGGGTTTATTTGTGGTTTATGATTTGACTCAAACAGGCATTGAAGTACTGAGCTATAGCCAATGTGTAGGACCGGTTTATTATCGATTGTGGCACTATGATTCTGGATAATGTAAATAATCAACAAGAAGCGGTTTCATTCATTAGCTGGAACGTCAAAGGGCTGAATAATTTGGTTAAAAGGAGCAAAGTATTTAGTCATTTGAAATCATTCAAACCTGATGTAATGTTTCTACAGGAGACACACTTAAATATTAACTCCCAAAAAAGACTAAGTTGTAAGTGGATTGGACAAATATATCATTCGCGTTTTAACTATAAAGCCAGGGGAACAGCAATTTTAATTAGGAAGGGGGTTCCATTTGAACACTCTGAAGTAATATCAGATCCTAATGGCAGATATATTGTTGTAGTGGGCAAGCTGTTTAATACACCATTAATATTGGCTAATATTTATGGACCTAACTGGGACAATGCACAATTCTTTCTTAATTTTTTTTCGACTCTCCCAGACCTTAACTCCTACAAACTAATTCTAGGTGGAGACTTTAATTGTGTCCTTCATCCCCAGTTGGACCGGTCAAGCGTAAGGTCGAGCAACAATCTCTCGTCAGCTGCAGTGGCTATTAATTCCCTCCTTCGTTCTTACGGCTTATCAGACCCTTGGCGTATAAAAAATCCAACTACGAAGCAATTTTCCTTTTTCTCCCCTGTTCATCATAGTTACTCCAGGATTGATTACTTTATTGTCGATAATCAGCTACTTCCCTTAATTTCCAGCACCAAATATCACAGTATAGTGTTATCAGATCATAGCCCTGTGCAGATGGGTCTAGTTTTTCCAGGCAATGTAGTGCCCCAACGAACATGGCGGCTAGACCCCCAATTACTTTTATGTGAACACTTTAGAACATTTCTCAACAATCAGATTGACTTCTTTTTGGAAATTAATGACACTCAGGATGTGTCAAGGGGAGTTTTGTGGGAGTCTATGAAAGCCTATATTAGGGGCCAAGTTATTTCTTATGTGGCACATAGAGACAAGGAGCGTTCTAAACAACTTAAGGAACTGGCTGGCGAAATTGCAGATATTGACAAGCGCTATGCTCTTTCACCTACGCCAGATCTTTTTAAGGAGAAACTACTGTTGCAAACTGAATTTAACACGCTTATGACATGGAAAGCCGAAAAAAATATTTTTAAATCCAGACAGGTATACTATGAGCATGGAGATAAAGCGGGGAGGCTCCTTGCACTTCAGCTCAAACAGCAGTCAGCTGAACAAATGATTTCAGGAATTGAAATAGGTGCTGACTCGATATCCCGCAACCCCCGAGTCATTAATGACCAGTTTAAACAATTCTATTCTACCCTATATCAATCAGAGGTGGGTAGTAACTCACTTGAGATCTACTCGTTTCTTGATTCGCTGGATCTTCCCAAGCTTTCTCCAGATGCTCAGTCGTCTTTAGAACAGCCATTGTCGATTGAGGAGATAGCGAGTGCTATCAAGTTGTCTCAGACTGGAAGGGCGCCAGGTCCGGACGGTTTCCCCATAGAGTTTTACAAGGAATTCTCTTCAAAACTCACACCTATCCTAAAATCAGTCTATGATGAATCTTTTGCTACTGGAAATCTGCCGCAGACGCTTACCCAGGCCACGATTTCAGTCTTACTAAAGAAAGATAAGGATCCTGTACAGTGTAGTTCATACAGGCCAATAAGTCTTCTGTGCTGTGACTATAAGATTTTAACCAAAACTCTTGCACAACGGTTAGACCCTATTATTTCCACCATTATCAATGAGGACCAAACAGGCTTCATTCCTGGACGGCAGTCATTTTTTAATGTGAGAAGACTATTTAATGTGATATTTTCCCCCCATTCAACAATACATCCGGAAGTTATTCTGAGCCTTGACGCTGAAAAGGCGTTTGATAGAATCGAATGGTCCTATCTTTTCGCAGTTTTAGAAAAATTCGGCATGGGGCCTACTTTTTGTAGGTGGATCAAAGTCCTATATTCAACACCTATGGCTGCAGTCAGGACAAATGGTCTGATTTCGGAATATTTTTCGCTCTACAGGGGAACGAGGCAGGGTTGCTGCCTGTCGCCCTTCCTGTTTGACATTGCAATCGAACCACTGGCAATTGCTATCAGATCTGATGGGAGGATTAAAGGTATATCCAGGGGTGAAATAAACCATAAAACTCTGCTTTATGCTGATGATCTCCTTTTGCAGATATCAGACCCAATTGAGAGTATGCCCTACCTTCTCCACTGGCTACAAGAGTTTAGTAACATATCGGGGTATAAAGTTAATTTGTCAAAATCTTTATTGTTTCCATTAAATAATCTGGCAAAACAGATCACTTATGAAAATTTGCCTTTTAAAATTGAAAATGACAAATTTACATATCTGGGAATAGAAATAGCTGGCTCAATTAAGGCTATTTTCCAGTATAACTACAGGTCTATCTTAGATCGTACCAAAACTGATCTGGATAGGTGGTCAAAAATTCCATTCTCACTGGCAGGACGGATAAATGCAGTGAAGATGACTGTAATGCCCAGGTTTCTTTATTTATTCCAAATGATTCCCATTTTTCTCCCCAAATCCTATTTTGCTCAGCTGGATCGCTTTATCTCTTTGTTCATATGGAACAAAAAACCTGCACGTATAAGGAAAGCAAGCCTGGAGAGAGCTAAATCTGATGGTGGTTTGGGTTTACCCAATTTCTTATTTTATTATTGGGCAGCTAATATTGTCAAGCTGACATATTGGATAACCATGTTTGCAGATAAGGAGGGTCCAGTCTGGACTGATATGGAACTGAGAGCTGCACTCCCAGTTTCTCCGATTTTGATCTTAACTGCCCCTCTCCCACTAAATATCAAAGCACCTGAGCTGAACTCAAATTTGGTGGTTCAAAATTCGATTAAGATCTGGGGTCAATTCAGGAAACATTTTAATTTGACAAATACATGTAGCTTCTCTCCAATAATGTTTAATCATCTTTTTGCACCATCTCAAATAGATCATTCATTTGCAGCTTGGCACAGAAGTGGCTTGGTCTTCTTTCGAGATCTCTTCACTGAGGATGGCTTTGTTTCATTTAAATCTTTATGTGAAGACCATAATTTACCTAAGTCTCACTACTTCAGATACCTTCAGGCTCGGAGTTTTGCCTCTAAATTTTTCTCAGGGTACCCATCTTCACCCTCTAAAGACCTACTGTATTTAGTTCTTAATGTGAGTCAACCCACTAAAAGAGCAATATCAAAGATCTATGCATTAATTCTTGATAGCTGCCCTCATACATGGGACAAAACTAAGGCAGCATGGGAAGGGGAGGTTGGAGAAATTATACCAGAAGACACCTGGAAAAATACCATACAGCGTATACACACATCTTCTCTCTGTATTAGACATGGCTTGATTCAATTTAAGGTTGTCCACAGGTTGCATTATTCTAATGACAGACTGTCTAAATTATACCCTAATGTTGCACCAAACTGTCCTAGATGTGATTATTCTCCTGTTTCTTTGGGGCACATGTTTTGGTCATGTCCCTCTTTGTATGGTTTCTGGTCATCAATCTTTCAATCACTGTCAGCTATATCTGGCGAAACACTGCGGCCTGACCCTTTGAAAGCTATCTTCGGTGTAGCTCGTGCTGAGCTAAAGCTCTCCCACCTCCATAAAAATGCAATAGCCTTTGCCTCGTTGCATGCCCGCCGTCTGATACTGTTGAACTGGAAGGCGACGAATCCTCCTTCCTATGTCCATTGGATTAGAGAGGTGATGTTGGGATTAGCTCTGGAAAAAATTAGGTATACAGTGCACGGCTTGGAGGGTAAATATGACAGAACCTGGTCACAGTTCATAACTCATATCAAGAGTCTGCCTTTTGCCTGACTTAATGTTCTTTATTTGTTGGTAATTTATGCTCTCGCTCTCTTTTCTGACTGCCGTCCCTAGTCTCCTCAATGTCCGTACTTTGACTGTTGGGATTTATTTATTTTTTGTTACTTCTCTCCTGTGCCAGAGGTCCGGATGTTGGTGCTATAATGATTGACACAGATTGGTTTTTTTTTTGCTTTTTTTTTGTTTTTTTTTTGTATTGTGTTTTCTTATTTGTGGGGATGCCACCTGGATGGGGGTGGGGGGTGGGGTTCACAACTTTTGTAAGAAATGCTGAACTGTTTTGTTGAAAACTATAAATAAAGTTGTAAAAAAAAAAAAAACAGAAAAGAAAGTTAATAAAAACCCCGAAAACCATCAATTTCACACCGAGCCTCGACTCTCACGGCCCGGTACCAAACGACTCACGGACCGGTCTGTGACCCAGGGGTTGGGAACCGCTGCATTAAGACATGAGTAGTTCAGGGCTGCACGTCATTTTCATTGTTAATATCTTTGTGAAAAGCACATTGATGTGAAAATCATGAGAGTCATAGTCCCTACAACACAATTAAAGATTCATTTAAAACAAAGTCACAAGTTATCATCATCTTCAGAACATTTCATTAAACATTAGAGACAGACTGCTGTGCACATCTCATCACTATCCAAATAACCTACAGTCCACAAAGGCATCATGAACCAGTGTTCAGGGCTGTGGTCTGTCCCCAGTTACATGGATCCAGCTGGTTCCCTGGAGGTGACTGTTGCTGTGGTTTGGTGTCCAGTTACTTTTGGTCCCTTTAAACCAGGCTGTCACATGTTCAGGATGTGAAACTCCTGAGCCCTTCATCCACAGTTAAGGTGGAAACCCTGAATGATGTCAGGGTTCCTGGGTCGCTGACCGAGTGTTTCCTGTTTGATTGTGTCTCTGTGCGTCATGTTCACTTCATCCTGTCATCACCATAAACCCCGGCCACATCCCCAGTCAGCCTGAGTGGGTCCTGTCTTCTCCACGTCCACACCACCTTCATGAATGCACAGGCACCCCCTGTCCCGCCCCCTCCAGACCTCCAGAGAACCCACAGAGACACACGGAGAACCCACAGAGACATAGGGAGAACCCACAGAGACACAGGGAGAACCCACAGAGACAGAGGGAGGAACCCACAGAGACAGAGGGAGAACCCACAGAGACACAGGGAGAACCCACAGAGACAGAGGGAGGAACCCACAGAGACATAGGGAGAACCCACAGAGACACAGGGAGAACCCACAGAGACACAGGGAGGAACCCACAGAGACAGAGGGAGAACCCACAGAGACACAGGGAGAACCCACAGAGACACAGGGAGGAACCCACAGAGACAGAGGGAGAACCCACAGAGACACAGGGAGAACCCACAGAGACAGAGGGAGGAACCCACAGAGACATAGGGAGAACCCACAGAGACACAGGGAGAACCCACAGAGACACAGGGAGGAACCCACAGAGACAGAGGGAGAACCCACAGAGACACAGGGAGAACCCACAGAGACAGAGGGAGAACCCACAGAGACACAGGGAGAACCCACAGAGACACAGGGAGAACCCACAGAGACACAGGGAGGAACCCACAGAGACATAGGGAGAACCCACAGAGACACAGGGAGGAACCCACAGAGACACAGGGAGAAACCCACAGAGACACAGGGAGGAACCCACAGAGACACAGAGAGAACCCACAGAGACACAGGGAGAACCCACAGAGACATAGGGAGAACCCACAGAGACACAGGGAGAACCCACAGAGACACAGGGAGAACCCACAGAGACACGGGGAGAACATGCAAGCAGAAAGTACAGATGGTGGAGTCAGGACCTGTCTTTTTTTGGCTAGGCCAAGAAATCAACAGTTAGCTTTTGGCCCTCTGAGCTCAAAAACCAATCCACTGTTTACAGTCAAGCTCATTCTATCAGAGATGTTACATGTTTATTTTGAACAGCCATTAAACCATGAAGCCCAGCTGTAACAGGAAGCTGCTCTTATTGAATGTGTTAATAAATCCAACCACAAATGCAAACCTGTTCATTGTGTTCACAGCTGAGGTGTTTAATCAGTGATGGAGACTCTATGACCTTATGTGACGTCTGCTGTGTGTAGGAATTTCTTTTACTTATGTATTAATCACATTATTTTATTGTATAATGCCTCTTTGCCACTGGATTTTAGCATGTCTCACACTCATACAGTAAGACAAATGGTGGGGGTCTAGTAAGGAAGTTGGGGGAAGCAGACAACTCCACAGGAAGAGTCTTTTGTCTCTTTGAGGACTCTGGGAGGTAGCAAGGGAGTGTGAACCGTAAAGTGTGAAACAGCTGTGTGCTGCCTTTTGTTCCTGGAGAAGGTATTTAACTGAGAGCCATGCTAGGCTCAGGTGAGACTCTGCTGACCGTCTGCCCCGCGATCATGCAGGCTCTCCACAACCTTGGTTTGTCTGTTCTTTTTTCCAATTAAAGAATGTTAGCTACCGCTCACCGCTCGTCTGCAGGCTTTATTTAAATGGAAAACTTCCACAACAGCTGGAATCACTGAGATGGTATTTATCTATCACAGTGACTGTGCTGCACCACACCCCACTCACCTCAGAAGCTCCGCCCTCACCGTACACGAGGTCACTGCGGCCCGTCGACCTGAGGAAGGCTGCTGGTCCTGATGGTGTCCCAGGCCTAGTGTAGAAGGACTGCACAGACCAGCTGGATGGAGTCTGTCCCAAGCTGCCTGGAGTCCTCCACCATCATTAAACCCCATATTTCCAGCTTCATCAACTACTGGCCACCATCTTCCCCTGTAACAATAAATGCTTTGAAAAGCTGCTCAGGGATCAGCTGCTGGTGTTTATCGGTGCTCTACAGAGAGCATACTGACTCACAGCTGCACTGACACTACGATGGCTGCCCTCTGCCCACACTGGAAGGACTCCACAGCTCCATCAGAAGATGATAAAGGACACTCCACACCGGGTCATTCACTGTTTGAACAGGCAGATCCATCAGACCAGGACAGCCTGGTCCAAACACAGCTTTGACCCAACAGCAGTGAACACAAAGCACCAACATGAGTGTGTTTGTGCAGCTGCAACACAACAGCACAGTGTTTGATTACTGGCATGTTTGTGGTTTCCAACTAGTGTGCACTGAATGGACTGACATGATTAAACACTGTATATGTGACAGAGAGACACGAGACGTCATGTTAATATGTAAAAACATGTGGTTCATACAGCAC
Organism: Pelmatolapia mariae; assembly: GCF_036321145.2. Lineage (NCBI taxonomy): Eukaryota > Metazoa > Chordata > Actinopteri > Cichliformes > Cichlidae > Pelmatolapia > Pelmatolapia mariae. Next base: position 32,744,108 of record NC_086229.1, read on the forward strand.
CAACTGTCATGATCCTGAGTCCATGACTCAGTGATTTTGTGTTTGGTGTATTTATTGTTATTATTTTCATTATTATTTGGGGGCTGTTTTGGGACGGTTTGTGTTTTGGGATTTTAGATACTGGGTTTCTGGGTTTGTGCTGCCTCTGTTGGTCCCTGGTGTTAGTGTTCCCCTGTCTCTTCAGGTTAATCAGGTCCAGCTGTGTCTCCCACCTGTGTGTGAATTCCCAGTATCCCTCTGTGTATTTATAGTGTGTGTTTGCCTCTGTTCCTCGTCACGTCGTCTGTGTTCATCCTCTGTGTTACCCTGCGTACTCTGCATTACTCTGTGAATCCCCTGTGTACTCTCCCTGCTGTCCTCCCTTCATGTTCAGGTTTGCTACTCTTTGGTTTAGTTTCTCCCAGTTTAGTTCATCCGTAGTTCTGTTTTGCCATCCCCACTTTATGTTTGGTATTCTTAATAAATCACCCTCACATCTGAATAAGTGCTGCATTTGAGTCCTCCTTCCACACATCACACGGCTGCTGCCCCAGTCGTGACACCAACATCAGTGATCTCAGGGTAATGATATGGATATGTATGATACTGTGGCGGACCACCAGGTGGCTCCACTCACACCCAAGTTGAAGGGAAGTGCTGGGGTGGAGATTTTGGCGTTTTCTGCATGTGAGGTTCTGCTGAGTCAGTTAATAAAGTTGGAGTGAGACACTGAGACCTCTCCTGTCGTCTTTACATACCTCCACAATACTGATGGAGGCAGCTGTCAATCAGAGGGACTGACAGGAAGTGTGGGTGTGGCCCCAGGGCCTCCATCATGCCTCCTTCCTGCTCTGATTGGAGCTCTGAGGTCAGAGGGGGTGTTTCATGATGTCTGTCTGAAGCTTCCTGACAGTCAGCAGCTTTGACCTTTGACCCACATGAAGCTGACATGTGACTAGGGCTGTGTCCCAATTCAGGGTATGCACGCTTGAAGTACGCACACTACGCGTACTACGGACGGTGCGTACTATAAGTACGGGAAGTGCGGAAGTGAGAAGCCCGTGAAGTGGGACGGTCTACCCTTTGAATTCGCGTCACCAGCTGTGCCTGCCCGTACCACGTCCCCCGATCGGCAACATGGACACAGACCACGTCCTTGCGTGTTCCATTTCCCTGCTAATGGAAGAGCCTCAACAACCCACCCGTCACGGACGAATGATCCTTTTGCGACTACGGGACACCCACGTGCAGGTACAGTGATAAATACATGGCGATACGCCTCCCCCCTGAGATATATGACGTGTGTACCTGTGTACTAGCGTAACCCCCTGATATATGCAAGTGTAGATGTGAGTCCCAGGACTGTGTGGGCCCGCAGCCAGCACACATGTGCAGGTACACTGGTACAGTACATGCGAGTGAAATCCCTGCATGCGAGGTCCACAAGCGCAGAGGTGTGCAAAAATACAATAACATAAAACAAGCAAAATATAATAATGGCTAAATCTGAGAGTTATAAATATACGTACAATATAAGAGTGTATGCATGACTGGATGTGTATACAAAATAGGCATGCCACGTGTGTGTGTGTGTGTGTGTATACAAATGTTACAAATTAAATACAGTAAACAACAACATCAAAAAGATAAAATATACAGAGGCTGATAGTTGGGTCACCACAAGCACAGTGTCCACTGCCTGCGAAAATAAGAACAGCAACAATCAGAACAATAACCAGAATAAAAGAATGTCTGTCGTGTCCTGTATTTACTTTCACCAGACCAGACCCCTGTACTGCAGGATTAACCTGAGTGTCCCGGTCCTGGACAGATACTTCAACAATGAGGACACCAGGCCTGATTTCCGCCTCAGCAGGTAGTCCGTGACAGCGCTGCTGAATCTACTGAAGCAGGAACGGAGACATGGGTGGGGTGCCCCGATCGAGGTCCTCGTGTTCCTCTTCTGGCTGGCGAGTGGCGCAGCCTACAGGGTCGTGTCCAGGGTGTTCGCAATACCCCGTTCCACTGTCCACCGCATTGTGCACAGGGTCACAGAGGTGGTGGTGGCCAAGCGCCACCAGGTCATCCACCTCCCACGGACCCCAGAAGACCTGCATGCCATGTCCAATGGGTTTGCACAGCTGGCAGGCCACAGGGCGTTTGTGAAGGCTGCTGGTGCAATTCACTGCTGCCATGTCCGCATCAAGCCCCCCAGCGGCCCTGACGGTCAGTGCTACAGGAACAGGAAGTTGTACCCGTCCATAATCCTGCAGGCTGTATGTGACCATCAGGGCCGCTTTGTCGATACACATGTGGGCTGGCCGGGGTCAGTGCATGACTCCAGGGTCCTCCGCCACAGCCCACTGTACCGACAGGCCCGTTACCCTCCCCCAGGGCATTTCATCCTTGCAGATGGAGGGTACCCATGTCTCCAACATCCACTCCCCCTCGTAACCCCCTACAAGAGGCCAGTCCACGGTGTGGGAGCCCAGCGCTTTAACTCACATCATGCCAGGGCACGCTCTGTCATAGAGCGTGCCTTTGGAATGATGAAGACAAGGTTCCGTGCCATCTTCCTGCAAGCGCTGGAGGTGCACCACACCTTCGTGCCACATGTATGTCACGCTAACACGAGCATCATTGTTGTATGTCCAATAATAATGGCAACTGTAGTGCACACCCTGGCATGTACACTGTACTTACAAGATTAAACATCTGTCGCAGGTCATAACAGCATGTGCCGTGCTGCACAACATCTGCATCGGTGCTGGTGACATTGTGGCCCCAGATGAGGAACCTGAGGATGATGCCCAAGATGAGGGGGAGACTGGTGTGGAGGCAGTCAGTGGTGCACACTGGCGGGACCAGCTATCGGCTGAGGTGTCTGCCCTGGAGGAGGTACCCCCGGACCACGATTATTGTCAGCAGGCAAGTATCCCTTAGTGGTGCATCTGCACAGTGCTGGGATTTCACGTGACAGACCTGTCTTAACATGCTTGTTTTCACCATGTCATTTTCCCACTGCCATGATTACAATCTAGTGACATGGCAGCTGTCGGTTCCACCAGCCCTGCAGACCCAAGTGGCGGATGTTGCGGTGGACAGTGGGAATAAGCATGCCTGAGCAACATCTGGGGACGCCTCACTCAGTACCTGGCTATGAACCGGGGGTCTCACCTGTGGCACCTCCCTCATCTCTGTGGTCCTGGTCCAGCAGACCAAGCAGCACTGCCCAAGACTCCCTGCCCAGGCACATATCAGGCCTGGTTGATGATGTGTGTGCATGCTGGGACACTCAGGTTTATCCTGGACCGCAGTGGGCAGTGCATTTCCCACAGTCATGTTGTGTTATACGTTGCACTGCTTTCATTTCCACAATTTGTCATGTGCAATAGGTCAGGCCCCCTGAAATTGTGTCATGTAGTTTGTGACAGACATGCACTCACAGTTGGGATGTTCCCACTGTCTTTATTTTCAGAACTGAAATCATTTTGTGTGTGCAGAACAAAGGTTGGCACAACAACATAAATTAAGTTCACCTATGTACATTGCTTTTTATTTACAGAAATCAAATCACTGAAATAATCATGTTTGTACAAAACAAAGGTTGGGGTGCCAGCATAAATAAAGTTCAACTATGTACAGTGGCTGTCTGTGGACACGAATCAGTCCTTTTTCTGCTGCACTAGCTTTTCCAGGACGCCTATCAGCCTGTCCATCCTCTCGCCTCTCCGTTCCTCCATTTGCCGTTGCTGGGCCATGTCCTCCTTTATTAGGGCAATGAGGTCATCCTCCCCGTCCCTCCTCCTTTTCACCACCCGTACCTCAGGCGGCTCCTCATCCCCCTGCCCCACCTAGTGTGGGAGTGGGTTGCCCACTGCTGCACTGGGCCCTGGTGCGTCCTCCTGGATGGAGGAGATTAGGACAGGTGGCCTGGTGGAGGGCCTCTGTCCTAGCACCTCATCCATGGCATCAAACCAGGGCCATGTTGCGGCAGTGGGCTTCCCACTTGCACCCTCGCCCGTCGCTGGATACTTGCACTCCTGAGGGGAGGATACATCACAGGTGGCAGTTGGCAACAACAGCAACAGTGCAGGTTTACATGGGTGGCTTTTCAGTGTTCCGTGTGGAGTTACATCTGTCACTACCACTGTACTTACCTTGTATTTCCGCTTCAGGTTCTCCCATTTACGTTTTGCCTGCACAGGGGAGATTTTCCCCGCCAGGTCCATCTTCTCCACGATTTCCCTGACAAACGACATATGAGAGCACATGTATATCAGGTCATTCCGTTTATGGCACCCACAGCAGGATGTACTGGCTTGGGACCACAGGGCAGACAGTTCACTGTCCCATGTGCCTCCAATACTTGTAGACATCATACTGTTGCTGTACCTCCAACCCACTGCGGCTGAGTGTTTCGCACCCGTGAACAGGTGCTCATTGTCACGGCGGAGTCGAATGAGGTCTGCCGTCTGCTCGGTGGTCCCTGTAATGCAGCGTGACATTGGATTACATTCCCCACCATCCTGCACTTCTGTTTTAGCATTTCTCCATTTGCCGTCAGTTCAGCATTTCCAGCTGTGTGGAACATACACACTGCAATGTCAGGCAATACTGTTTATTGCGGGAAAGGGACAACACTGAGTGGGGCAGAGCACTTACTTTAACAGGCCCTAAGTTGGGGTCGGGGGTTCTCTGTCATATGTTTTGTTTCAATACAAGTCAATTCAGTTTTGTTTGGATGGGGCAGACTCACAACAAAAGTCGCCTCAGGGCGCTTTGGAATATCCCCTTTGACATATTTGACATGGCAGGTGTGATAACTGTGACAAATGTATGTATATGTTATATTTTATGCATTTGCATTTTATATTTAATGTGCTGCGGACACAGCTACATTCCTGCCTGGTATATGTTGACATTCCTGTTTGCGGCACAGGCAGGGTCATATTAGTACATTATTCATACTGCCCTCGGTCTGGTACAGGATTCACAGCTTTGCAGGTCTGTTCATTTAAGGTTACGTGGGTCGGGCAGGTTTGACATGATTCACCTTGACATTTTCTATTGACCTCCCATTAACTTTTACATCGTGGCATTTGTTTCGCTCCTTCACACATATCTTACATTTGCGGGTGTTGCTGTCCTCCGCCGCCGTTTCAAGCTCCTCCGCAGCTGCTGACATCATTACGCACTGGTCTGGCTGCATCGCGCTATGCATTGTGGGATATATAGGGCCACGAAGCGTGCACCGGACCACGCTTGATATTTGGGGAAATCGACGGCGCATTTGGAGTATGCATTTGAAGTACACTTTGAATTGGGACAGCTGTCGTTGCGTGGCGGTGACGTATTCGCACTTGAAATGCGTACTTCAAGCGTGCATACCCTGAATTGGGACACAGCCAAAGAGTCAGGACGCTCTGTGGAGATCCATCAGAACAGCAGAAACACACTCATCATCTTTATAAACTTGTAATGTTAGACAAACAGCTGCAGAACATCTGGCTGTGGTTTGTTAGCTGTTAGCTGTTAGCAGAGGAAGGCCAAAGCAAAGCTGCATCTTCATCTTCCTCAGGGCTGAATACACAACAGATACTGTAAATACACACAGGCTGCTCTTCATCACCAGCTCCTCCTCCTCTGTGACCCATCAAACTGACTGAACCTCCATCAGAGGAACATCTTCATGGTTCCTGTTCCTGAGGGGACAGAGGACAGTCAGACACTCACGTGGGTCGGTGGGTTTGATGCTGGAGTCTATCCCAGCTGTGACAGCTGATCAATATCCTACAAACAGACTGATCGGTTCTCTGATCTGTGATCGATCAGCTGGAACTAGGATGAGGATCAGAGCCAAGAATTAAACCAGGTTCATAGATTCATACCTGCACGGGCAGGTCATGTGACCCTACATGTCCTCACTCACTGAGCTCTGAGCTCATTGTTCCAGTAATCTGTGTTAAATATGGAATAATCTTTATATCATAAGTCCCATGCAAGAAAAATAACACATTATTCAAGCAAATAATTAAATTCCTCGTGCATAAAGTCAGTGCAGCACTCCAGCCAGGTGCACAAAGAAGCCAAAACCCAAAGAGGTTTCTGCTCTGCTCGCGCTGCAGCAGTGTTACGCTTGTACAGTTAATCTGCTAGCAAAGGTCATTTTAGCTTCTGCGGATCACTTTGACTTTTGATTGGCCTGAGGCGGAGCCTAAAGGAGGCCAGGGTCTCAATGTGATTGGTTACTTCATTGGTGTCAGGACCCTGGCCCTCCAGTGGATAGGGCTGTGCCATATAATGATATATATGCACCAGGGGTAAGTGCAGCCACTCAGCCTCTACTCAATGTGGTCATAGAAGCAGGTGTCACAAGTTAATCCAGTAGTAAGCTATGGCACTTAGCCACAGGTGGCAGCAGTGGACTGACCTCATGTGAGACTGCTCCAGCTGCTATGTGATAGTCAGTGGATCTGCTACAAATTGAAGATCATATGCAAGTTTTTGAAATTAAACCATGACTCTTCCTAACTTAGCTTTGAAACAAAAGATTTCTAACTCTCCGCCAGACTCAAAAACACAGGACAAACCAACTGACACACCTGAGTCACTCACTTTCTTAAATCCATTCACTCTCACTGGCTCTGTTTATTACTAATCACTGTGTAACTGCTGTAAATTCACAGTAACTGCCATCTCCTTACAAATGTTTATTGGATTAACCACACTTATACAGACTGTAAATAACTACCAACTCTCTCCAGCCATGTTGATGGATTGCCTATATTGGCTGAAAATGTTCATTTCCAGGGAAAAGACACAGACAGACTGAAATATGAATGTGTCATATATTTGTTCAAGATGTATTTCTGTGTTATGGAAAACAAAAATCTTAAAATCATGATGAACAACAGGAGTGGTGATTTCTATAACTTTGTGTATATAATTTGGCATTTCTTACTGATGTAGGCCAAAAATAAATACATGATATCATTTCATTTAGTTTAAAGGTTTATTTGCAAGACACAAAAACAGAGACAGTAGAAAGTTGCAAATGCATTGTGCATGAAACGATTTCAAACGTGGTGCAGATGTGTCACAGGTTAGTCTGGCTGTAGGCTGTGGCACTTGGACACAGGGGGCGCTGGTTGATTGGAGTCCTTTTGAGTGGACACAACGTAAACTGCACGTTGGCTCGAAACACATATTAATAAATTGCTCAGTGATGAACAAGTACTCAGATCATTTACCTCAGCAGTGTGCTTTGTCAAAACTAAGTAAGTGTGTTGGTAATGAACACATTGACATTCTGTTGTGCAATTGTTATTTACTTGTATTTTATAATTTGACTTTACATACTGCTGGGTGGTTTGTAAAGTTTACAATAACTAGTATTATCATTATGCTATATTTTCTAATATGTATAATAATCTCAAAAGTAATGCCTTGAAGCAGAAAATAATAATACTTTATTAAAACTTAAGACTAAAGTACAGTATTTGAATGTGTGTATTGTGTCTACTGTTTGTTAACTCACCATATTCATAAACGTCTTAATAATAAATTCCATATTCTATTACCACATTATTTGTGATCAGTGGGTTTGCGGGGTTGGGGGTGTGGGGGGGTAGGGTCTTTAGGCTTTGGCCCCCACCCCTGCCACCAGTATATTTTTAAGCAAGTATTTCTAACTTTTATTTGAATATTCAGTTTCCTACCATCTGCTCTTAAAGGATAATCACCAGGTAACCCGCCCGCCCCCTTCGCACACACATGCACACAAACAAAACACACAGTATAATTCACACCCTCATTATAGTGAATAAATATTTATGCCATTTTACACCATCAAACTTAGATAGCTAAGGATGAAGAACCTTTTGCTCTTTAAAGAACCATTTGTAATAGCTAAAGAACCATCTACAAAATAAAAAGGTTCTTTGACGTATGATGGTTCTTTAAAGAACCATGAAGACATCTGAAGAACCATTTAAGAACCATAATTTTTCTGAGAGAAGACGGTGCAGGTGTAGACTCCAGTGTCAGTGAGGTGGAGGTCTTTCAGGGTCAGACTGTAGTCTCCAATTCTCAGTGGATCTTCATCCATCTCTGTGCGACCTCTGTAAACCTGGTCTTCATTGTGTGACTGATTGTTTCCACTCTCATACACGTGGACCTTCCTCTCTTTGGGTTCAGTGAGTCTCCACTCCACTGTGACGTCCTGAGGAAGGTCAGCTGTGGTTGTAAAGGGCAGCAGCACAGACTCATCTGCATCTGTCACATTCACCACCTCTGGCAGAGGACCTGAGAGAAAACAGAGAAGAACATAGACAGATAAAAAAGGTCACTGTTACTGTTCCATGATGTAATGTGGATGCTGCTCTGTTGTTCAGCACTGTGTAAGAAGACACGGGTATTTATTACATAATTAACACATGAATCATTTGAGTGTGGTATAAAATGGGTGTGGTATATGAGACTAAATATTCCCACTGTGTGCACTGCTGAGAAGAAACACACAGCACTGCAAATTCAGTCCAATCTGTGATAAATTATATGCTACAAATGCTAACAAATCATGTCTTTGTATGTTCTCCTGCCAAAGGTTCGTTGCACCTATTATTGTTGAGGTTTACAGACATGAGTGAGGTTGATGGTCCATCGTGTCCTCTGCTGTGTAACCAGCAGCTCCTGTTCTCAGTGTTTCTCTGTGTGTTGATGTGTGAGGCTGCACAAACAGCTGCTTTCCTCTGTCAAACATACAGGCAGTACTGACTTTGAACTGTAACAAGCATTTATTTAATCGGTGAAAGTTGTGCATGAATTAGTGCAGTGTGTTGTAATCTGTCAGCTCTTCATTAGAGACATAAAGGAGACTTAAACTAATTCTTCTGCTTCAGGCTGCTACTGAGGGTCTGCAGAGATTCTAGCAGCTATTAGTCAAAACCAGTAACACTGTAAGTACTCAATTTATTCTGAAGCACTTTCAGAAAATGTGCTGGGGCAGATTGTTCCACAGATTAGGAGCAGCAGTAGAGAAGGCCCCGCCCCCTCTGATCTTCCTCTTGGACCTGGGTCAGCTGGTCAGCTGACCTGAGAAACTTGGGGGGTGGTTAGGGTCAGGGTGGGGCAATTTAAAAACAAACAGAATTTTAAAATGACCTCTAACATATACAGGCCGCCAATGGAGAGAAGCCAGGATGGGACTTTAACTGGGAGTTCCAGTTAAACTCGTGCAGCAGCATTTTGTATTGTGTTAGAGGCGTCAGCAGTCCTTTAAGTTTAGAAGAGACACCTACAGTTTGTCCCTCTTCCATCTGCGTTCAGCTCTACGACACTCCCTCCTCACAGCCCGAGTGGCATCATTAAAAGAAGCTCAGTTTTAGCCTTGGGCTTCCTGGTTTTTAATGGTGCCACAGAGTCCGGGATAGTTAGGCAAGAAGATTGAAACCAGGAGCTGAGGTCCTCTGTGTCCAAGGGAGTGAGATCAGCGGGGACAAACAGCTGGCTAAAAGCAGAGGAGAACTGGGCAGCAGTGGAAGGGTTAATAATCCGACAGCGGCGAACAGGAGCGCTGGTCTGAACTGCGTGAAAACACAGCATCAAATAATACAGCCATATGGTCAGAGAAGGCCGTGTCAGACACTTCCACGTCAGACACAGGTAGACTGTGTGATAAAACCAGTGTGTGTGTCCGTGTTCATGTGTGGAACCAGGTATAGACTGGACCAGATTAAAAGAGTCAATAAGGCCTAAAAACTCCTTCACCAGAGGTTTGTCAGGACAGCAGACATGGATATTACAATCTCCCACAATAAGACCATGATCGTAGTTGGATATAATCCCAGCTAGCAATTCTGCAAAGTCATTTATGAAGTTCTTATTGTATTTAGGGGGACGATAAATAACAGCAAAGAGCAGAGTTTGAGCGACTGACTTCAAAAGACGTGAGCTCAAAGCTGGAAGACGAGGGCTGTAAAAACACTGTTTCCATTTAAAATCCTTTTAAAAACAGCCGCCGTACCTCCTCCTCTCCCTGATGTCCTTGGTGTGTTAAAATAGGAACAACCTGCTGGTAAAAGTACTGGACCCACCAGTGTTAAGCCAAGTCTCAGTGACACACATGAAGTCCAGTTTCCAGGAAGTGAATAACTCCTTCAGAATAAAAGATTTGTTCACCAGCGATCTGGCGTTTACCAGCCCAATCCTGACAGGAGCCGGGGATGAGGTATGAGCCCCAGCGGCACAGGGAGCCCGACACAGCGGCCTCTGTTTGTCAAGGTTTGCCTGGCGCACACAGCCGAGGAGGACAGGGGTCATGGCGTCATCCTGGCTAACCACGGGGATGAGGCAGGAATCCACAGGGTCCAGGAAACGTCGGTGCACAAAAACTCCAGGAAATAATCTGTGTATTCCTCTGACTGCAGTGAGATGCTGCACCAAGGAGAGCTTGAGTTTAACCAGCAGCCACTGCGCCTACCCCGACGCCTTCATCCGGGAGGTAGCATGACAGCACGGCATAGGCCGGTCGGGATTTGTGACAGCAGCGGGCACCAGGAATTCTGTCCTCCGTTAGCAAATGGATCTGTGTTTTGAACTTCAGAGATTTAGAAGCGATTGGCGATCGTACACCAGTAGAGAGCAGATCTCCTGAGTGTCACATGACAGGAACAAAAACAAACAAAACTGACAGCCACAGACGAGCAGCCACGTACACCGGCGCCATCTTGATCCCCATTTAAGGCTGCAATGAGCTGCTACTCAGAGAAAAATAATATTTGTTGCTACTGGACTGATTCCCCAGAGCACAGCAGTAAGTGCTGAAAGAAGCTGGTTAGTGAGCTGCTGGTCAAAGTGGAGAGTCAGTAACAGCTCAGCTGTAGAAGAACACCAGACCTCAGGAACAGTTCTGTGATTGGTGGCAGAGCATCTGCTCTCCATATAAGGACTCTGAATCACTGAAGCTGCTCAGACCAGCTGATCCTGGAAAAGGGCTGTGATGCTCACATTAGTCATGTGACCTCAGTCGCTATCAGACAAATCCTGCCAGTTCAGATCTACAAGAGCAGCTCTGTGTTAAACCTTCAGGATGTGGGTGATGCCTCTAATGTGCTCCATCAGTGTGAGTTCAAGGCTCTGCTACCAAAGTGTTGTACATGGATGAAAGATGAGCTGATGCAAAGTTCCTCAGCAGATTCTGAGCTGTGAGAAAGATGAAAGGAGGCCACAGAGTCCAGCAGTGTTTGGGAGATACTTACCTGAATGACTGAGCACACATCCAGACAGGATTCATTATTGTTATTGATAAGATGAACACAATAACTGAATGTGTGACTGTGGTGTTACTGAGTTACAGCTGAAGGTGATGGCTGCTGCTTCCACTTCCTGGTCTGTTCTGTGGAAACGCACACACACACACACACATTATAAAACATACACACACCTTCTCTGTCCTTCATCCTTTTATATGCACAGTACACAAACAGACCAAAGGCAGCAGCCGGGATGATCAGCTGAGAGGAACTGTCAGTCTGACATTATTCACAGTATGAAGGTAAAGCCATGCATACCTCCATTAAACATACTAAAGTCACACTGGGAAAAGCATCAGCTGCTGATTGTGAGAGGGTCAGGAAGTCTCTGACTGACTCTGATGTGTTTAGGACAGCAAAGTACCAACCAGCAGCTCCATTATCAAATCACCCAGGACTACAGGACTCAGCTCTGAGACACATCAGGACCTCACAGGGACTGACTGACACAGGCTGTTAGATGTAACAAAGACAGACACCAATCTGGGATGTTGGAAACAAACTTTTATTAAACACAGGTCCTTTCTTTATTACATGTATATGGATCCTTTAAAGTCATTCACATGTTTGTAGAAGAATGAAAACAGCAAAACTAATACTCAAAGTACAAATCTGCTTCTCCACGATCAACACTGAGTAATTAAGATTCAGGAATAACTGATGAAGCCTCAGCAGGCTCTGAAAGAGGAGCAGAGTGAAGGATGAAGGTCGTCCATCAGACCGAGTGTGTCCTCAGCTTCCTGTTCAGAGACAAACATCGCTGATGTCAGCTGTTCACCTCTGACCTTTACTAACACACCTGTGTGTGAATGTTACCTGCTCTGACTGATGAGTACACAGCACATGGATCAGCTGACTGCTCTGTAACACACACACACACACACACACACACACACACACACACACACACACACACACACACAGGGTTAGAGTATCACACACCTGTATGTGTGTTTCACATGTTTATATCTTCCAAGTTAGCTCAGTGGTGCTCCTCGCTGCCCCTACAGGCCTCTGCAGAAATTACAGTGTACAACACACACAGGGATTCATGGATACTCTGCTTCTGTTACACACACCTCTGAGTCAGTGCAGATTATTATGTATGCCAAAGTAAAAGCAGCTGCTGTTCTGAACACACACAGCCTAGAAGTAATGCATTTATTACTTCCAGGCTGGACTACTGTAATTCATTATTATCAGGAAGTCCTAAAAACTCCCTGGGTGTCTGTCCCATTGCTACGAGCCATTCAATCCCAGTATATAAATCAATCAATCCCAGTATATAAATCAATCAATATCAATATATAAATAAATCAATATCAATATATAAGTAAATCAGTATCAATATATAAATAAAATTGAATTGACTTATGATGAGTGCCATGCTGTGTCAGTATGGTGGTTACTATGGTTACCTTTCCTCTTGCCAGCTGTTTTCTTGCTTTTGATGACCACCTGACCAGAAGCGACGTCCTCAGGACCTGAAGACAGAGAGATGGATGGAGTGACTGGAGACAGAGTTCGGTCACAGCCGATATCTACAGACAAGCTGCTCTGTGAGGATTGTCAGTCCTCAAGCTCATGTTTATTATCATTATTATTATTATTATTATTATTATTATTATTATTATTATTATTATTATTATTTTAAGATTTGCAGTTTTCTTTTTTTTTAAATAGTTGAATTTTTTGATCGGGACAAGTTTAATCAGTTGTTCATAAAGTTTGTTTCCATATTCTTGAAGCAGGTTGTAGCTGTCGCATTGAAATGTAATTATTATGTGATTGCAATGTTCAAAATGAGGTGTTTAATCTGGTTCCTATGTTGTGTTGTTGCCACCTACTGGTGGACCTGAGTATGGCGCTTGTATTTGAGTTGTAATTTTATTTTGCTGTGTTTTCATTTCTTATTTAAACGTAGTTTTTCCAAGGTGTTTGCTGGTGAAAAGAAGATTAAAATACTGGTTAAACATCAGTTGGACCATGGCCCTTTATTCTACTCCAAACATGAAAAACCCTCAGGAGCAGTTATACAGATGGACCTTTAGTTAGACTGTCTTTGTCTTCAGAGAGATAGATACAGAGATAAAGTCATGGCGACAGAGAGATGTATTATATCTATCTCTAGATATGTATATACACAGAGGATGAGAAACTAACAACTCAGGAACTTCAGCAACACTTAAAAGTAAAGAGGAACAACTTTATTAAGTGACCAATGCATTTATGTGGCCTTCATTGGTGTTAGGGTTTTCCCTCTGGTTTCCATCCCCTTACACAAAGGCTAACTTTGTGTATTTAAGTCCTCTGTCATCCTGTTGCCACGTTGTCCACATTAGCTGTGTGTTTGCATGGCTGTTCCCTCACTTATGCCTAGTTGTTAGTGATGGCCAAATAAAGCTTTCTGAAGTGCTGAAGCTTGGATTAAAAAGGGTTAATAATTTGAAGCTTTTCAACACTGTCCTCTTTGGTGACATCTGCTGGACAAACATATGAACAGCAACCGAATCTACAAGCTCCCTGTAACTGCTTCATTATGAGTGACCGCTCTGCAGAGCTGTTTCTGTTTGATATCATGTGACAGTTCTGTCAGATATCGGGCTCATATGGTGCTTTGACCATTAAAAAAACGATGTCATGTCTATTTTCATAATAAATAACTTAGATGAATTAAACCTTCCTTGCTTCAACATGTGTATTGCTGTGTTGTCCTTTTGCTTGTGACTTCTTAATGTTTTTTATTAATGAAATAAATAACATATATAACATTATAAGGGGTGGGTTTTGATTATCGATTTTCTGATTAAAATCGATTCTAGCTTGGATAACATGATATCGATTCATTACAATCCTGAATCGATTTTTAAATATAAATTTATTTTACCAGAAACGCCAGAATCTCAGGTTTAACCTCACAAAATGTCGACAACAACCAAACAGCTAAAACAGTAAATGAGAGCAGCTACACGGATTCTGAACAAAGACGTAAACACAGAGCAAAGACCCGCCGATGCATCAGAATCAGTGAGATGTGGCTTTCTCACGACACGCTGTTGGAGCTGAAAGCCGACAGCTCACAGATCCTGATGCGTCAGCGGGTCTGTGCTCCGTGTTTACGTCTTTTTTTGCGCTAGACTCTGAAGCTGCAGGTTTCATCTCTCTCCAACCAAAATTGACTGAACCAGCAGCCAAAGAAGATCCAAACTACGCTTCACATAAACATCGTCATGAATTCCTTCTTCCTTTTGCTGTTTTGCTTCCACCACGATAAAATCACACTCATGCACAGCTCTCTCTCTCTCTCAGTGTACTTCTAGAACAGTTTCCCGTCTAAAAATCTGTGTTATCTGTATTATTCGCTTGCCTATTACGCACCAGTCTACTGTTATGTACAGCGCCTGTCATGGTCCTGGGGTGTTAGACCCAGCCTTTTGTGTTTTATATTGGTATCATCTTATGTTTTGGGTTCATTCTTGTTTTCTTGTTCTTAGGGGTTTTGTGTTTAGTGTTGTGTATACCTACCTGTGTCCTCCCCCAGTGCTCTGTTCATGTCCCTGAGTTTGTGTTTGTGAATTTCCTGTTTTACTTTTACACTCAGTCAATAAAGCTCACTCGCAGCACAGCTTTTGCCAGCATTTGGGTCCTTTTACGCAACACAACACAACTGCCCGCACTGGCAGCACCGTCGGACACAGTTTGTTTGTTTGTTTGTTTTAAATTTAACTGACTTCCAACAAGAAAGTCTTATTTCTGCTGTTTAATATTGAAGAAATTGAAACCTTTTAAAATGATGACAGATTACAAACTCTCAGCTGTGTCTGTAATCAAACCTCTGTAACTTTGCTTCACTTCAGCAGCATCAGGTAATGTTCACATGTTGATTCATGGTTTTCTTCAGTTCTCGTTCTACTGCAGAATATTTTTAAGATTATCTGCTATAAAAAGCCAGAACAGGAAAATCTGCTTCATGTTTTTCTGTTTTATCCTCAGTTACTTTGACACAAAGACATCTGCTGTGATGCTCACACCTCTGATCAAGTCTCACAGTGTCAGCTTAGTTTCTATAGATACAAAAATATGGATATGTACTGATTAGTGATCAGAATGATAATATTTATGTCTGAGGCAAAATTTCCCTGATTCAAATCAAATAGATCGAATCAATTCAGGAGCTTGTGAATCGAATCGAATTGATTCTAGAAATCAGTGACGACACCCAGCCCTAAATATTATACAACAATCTTATAACATGTTGTTATAACACTGCCTCCACATGATTATGTAATTAACCAGTGGACAGGTACGTTTATATATAATATATATGTACTGTGTATTTCTTATGTACATTTGAGAGCTGGGAGCAGAATTTTTGATGAACTGGTTTGGTTGGTCCTCTCTTCCTGCTCCATGTATCTGATCATGCTGCACACTGATTCGCTCTCTTTTACACAAAGTCGATGCCTTATAAACCACTGAATCAGGTATGTCTGTGAAGGTTCTCACTCATCCAGCTGATTACAGTCTTGCTCGTGTGATTAGGTAGAGGATCAACAGGGGGTCCACGACCCTCCCAAAGGACCTAAAGTTAATTACTCTTAGAACAGAAGAAGCTTCTTGGATGAAACGTCTTCAAGAAACATAAAGTTCAGATGCTTTTCTTTCCAAGCTCCTTAGACTGAATCAGGTACTGAAGCAGTGGCGTGCTGACTAAAGATTTGGACGTCACTGGTCACGTGACTCTGTTCAAACCAAACCTCGGCACAGTGTTTCTGAAGCAGTGTGTTGAATTCTTTTTTTCTACACGTGCGCTTCGGCTTCAAACGGGCCATCACTACTAGTCGAGAGTTTCTGGGTGTTACAGTCTTAGTTTCTAGTTTGTCTTTTGTTTGCTTCTTTTAATGTTTCTTTGTACCTGACTTTGAGTTTAGTAAATCAGCAATAAAGCTGCTACTTTATTTCTGCTGCCTCCGAGTCCTGTGTTTGGGTCCTACCCATGCCTGCCACACAGCCAACAGTGACATCTACAGAAACATCTGATTCTGAGACAGCTTGATGTCTTAAAATCCATTTCTTTTTCTCACATTTCTAACAGAACACACCCCTGTACAGCTAGTCTGATATAAGTACAGTTCTACTGAATAAAGTTATCTGAGAAGGTAACTTGGATTGCCTGCATGTTCCTGTGTTTAATGCTCACAGTTTGTACATATCCCTGATGAACATACTGATGACACAAAGCTAACTGTGGAAACAGACACGCCGAAGGGGAAAACTAAGAGTCACAATAACAGAATATTAGAATAGTAATAATGATAATAATAATAATAATCAGCATCATCATCAGCACCTGTTTTCTGTTCATTTGTACCTGAAGTTTGAGTCCTCACACCAGAGTAGACGGCTCGTGGATCAGCAGGATGTTTGTCTGGAACACACACAGATTTACAGACATTCATAGAGGCAGTAGTTTTCAGCCTTCACTCCTTTTAACATAGATTTAAAGAGTACAGTATGTGGTTAGATAACATGCTTGTCTTTGATGACAGCACACTGTGACAGCCTACCTCTCCTGTTGGCTCTCTGATTGGTCGTGACATCAGTGTAGGTCACATCCTCAGGAGGAGGAGACGGGTTTTTACTTCCTGAAAGAGAGGAGGAGGAAACACATGAACATGATTATGGTGACCCTCAGTATGGGTGAAATCTGTGTTTAGGACTTATCTTTGTGGTCCTTGTTGTGTTAGCCAATGTTGGGAGACATTATCTTCAAAAGTAACTTATTACTTTACAACATTATTAAACATTTATTCGAAGTGTTACTTACTGAGAAGATTAGCTTGTTAGAGTTTTTTGCTTTTCCAAGACAATCATTTAGCTTGTTGACACTAACATGTTATTACAGACTGAAGTACTCTGTGCTGGATATGATGGACGCTGTGAAGAAACGTTTTTATATAATATACTTATTCTAGGAATCAGCTGGAGCACTTCTGCCTCGCTCTACGATAAATCCTAAAGAACTGAAAGCTGATGAAATGTAATGTCACCAATTTATTCTTTTTACACTACATTGTGACATCTTCCACACTAAAAGAATAAACTGAGACAAAATATAGCTTTATGTGTCAGGGGCAACCCAAATACACATTTTATTTTGAAAGGTCACAGAGGAAATTGAAGAATCACTGAGCAGCATCACTGGAGTATACATTCAAACCCACCATGACTGCATGTCTGGATGAGTAAAACCCACTGATCTGGACAGAGGTGACCTGTCACAATCCGGCTGTGTGCAGGCAAGAGTAGGACCCAAACGCAAACTCGCAGAGACCAAAAGTAAACTCAAAAAACACAGCTTTATTGCTGGCGTGGAAGGGAAACAAAGAACAAAACTAAACTGGGAAAACGAATACTAAATCATACCTGGAAACACAGGGAAAATCACACAGCTATGTTGGAGGACGCAACACTGACAAAGAGAAACATGGGGCTTAAATACACTGGGATAACGGGGGGGAATGAGCCACAGGAGGAGAGCACAGCTGGGAATAATTACACAGGACGAGACAAGGGAAGCAAAACTAGAAACATTAACATAGGACATAGACTGTGAAAGTAAAACAGGAAACACTGACTGAACTCAAGACATGTAAACTTAACAGACTGGGGAGACAGAACATAGGGACCTGAAACATGGGACAGAAAGGCACAGTAGACACAACATGAACATAACAATGCCACAGGGGAAGAGTAAACCAAAATGCAGGAACACAGGACCTCTTTCAAAATAAAATGGGAAGTATAGTGAAACGTAAACATGACAACATAAGAAACACAGACATGAAACACATGAAGGACAAGGGAGACTTAACAGGAGTTGGATACACAATGGGAATCTAATAAACAAATGAGCTTAGACAACCTAAAGAAGTAGAAATAAACCATAACATCAAAATAAACTAAAACTCAAAACGCTGGGTCAACAGACCCAGGAACGTGACAGAGCCCCCCCTTCAAGGGCGGATTCCAGACGCCCTAAACCACGAAAAAAGGAACAACAAGAAAATAAACATGAAACAAAAGCAAAACAACCCACCCAGGGCGGGTGGCGGGGGTCCAGGACGGAGGGCCGGAAACAAAACCGCCAAAAAACAAAGAATCCGAACCACTAAGTCCAAATACAAGAGTCCGAGACCCTGGTTCAGGAGGGCGACCATGGTCTCGGCAGAAAAAGAGTTCATGGCGAAGTAGTTCAGGTGGCCGACCTGGAGGCCGATGGCACAAGAGTCCAAAGTCAGGCAGATCAGGGGGCCGTCCTGGAGGTCTACAGCATAGCAGTTCATGGTTCATTGGTTCAGGGGGCCGACCATGTGGAAGGTGGCCGTGGCGAAGCAGGTATGGGTGGCCACACTCGGGTGGCTTGGCAGGCAGCCGGCGGCGATGTGGACGAGTCCTGTCGGGCGGCTTGGCAGGCGGCCGGCGGCGATGTGGACGAGTCCTGTCGGGCGGCTTGGCAGGCGGCTTGGCAGGCGGCCGGCGGCGACGTGGGCGTGGACGAGACCTGTCGGGCGGCTTGGCTGGTGGTCGATGGCGTAGACAAAACCTCTCAGGTGGCTTGGCAGGTGGTCGACGGTAGTGTGGATGTGGACGTGACCCCTTGGGTGGTTTGGTGGGTTTCCGTGGACAGGCTGTTTTGACAGGCCCCAGAAACAGCCGTGCTGGACGTGGACGTGGCCTGGCAGCGGATGTAGGGAGCGGTGGACGTGGCTTGGCCGGTGAGGCAGGACCAGGCGCGGCGACGACCTCTGGCTGGGTCGTGGCAGGCGAGACGAGCAGGAGCGCGGCGTCGACCTCTGGCTGGGTCGTGGCAGGCGAGACGAGCAGGAGCGCGGCGTCGACCTCTGGCTGGGTCGTGGCAGGCGAGACGAGCAGGAGCGCGGCGTCGACCTCTGGCTGGGTCGTGGCAGGCGAGACGAGCAGAGGCGCGGCGTCGACCTCTGGCTGGGTCGTGGCAGGCGAGACGAGCAGAGGCGCGGCGTCGACCTCTGGCTGGGTCGTGGCAGGCGAGACGAGCAGAGGCGCGGCGTCGACCTCTGGCTGGGTCGTGGCAGGCGAGACGAGACCCAGCGTCAGCTTGGCAGCTGCAGTCGATGGAGCTGGTGGTGGCGCTGCGGACGACGGCGTTGAAGTTGGAGGCGATGGAGCTGGTGGTGGCGCTGCGGACGACGGCGCTGAAGTCGCAGGTGGTGAAGCAGCGGACGACGGCGCTGAAGTCGCAGGTGGTGAAGCAGCAGATGTGGCAGGATGCTGGACGGGCTCGGCTGAACCTCCAGCTGGCGCGACAGGACCAGGCGAGGCGTCGTCCTCTGGCTGAGGCGTGGCAGAACCAGGCGTGGCAGGGCCAGCAGGTGCGGAGACCTCTGGCTGAGGCGTGGCAGGGCCAGCAGGTGCGGAGACCTCTGGCTGAGGCGTGGCAGGGCCAGCAGGTGCGGAGACCTCTGGCTGAGGCGTGGCAGGACCAGGCGAGGCGTCGTCCTCTGGCTGAGGCGTGGCAGCCGCAGGTGGTGGCCCAGGAGGTCGCGCTGCAGGCTGGGGCATGAAAGCCGCAGGTGGTGGCGCAGGTGGTGGTGCTGCCAGTGACGGCTTCGAAGCCCCAGGTGGAGAAGCAGAAGGTGGCTGGACAGGCTCACCAGAACCCCCAGCTGACGTGGCATGAGGCTGGACAGGTTCCTCGGGCCCTCCAGCTGACGTGGCATGGTGCTGGACGGGCTCCCCGGGCCCTCCAGCTGACGTGGCATGGTGCTGGACGGGCTCCCCGGGCCCTCCAGCTGACGTGGCATGGTGCTGGACGGGCTCCCCGGGCCCTCCAGCTGACGTGGCATGGTGCTGGACGGGCTCCCCGGGCCCTCCAGCTGACGTGGCATGGTGCTGGACGGGCTCCCCGGGCCCTCCAGCTGACGTGGCATGGTGCTGGACGGGCTCCTCGGGCCCCCCAGCTGACGTGGCATGGTGCTGGACGGGCTCCTCGGGCCCCCCAGCTGACGTGGCATGGTGCTGGACAGGCTCACTAGAACCCCCAGCCGACGTGGCATGAGGCTGGACGGGCTCACTAGAACCCCCAGCCGACGTGGCATGAGGCTGGACGGGCTCCTCGGGCCCTCCAGCAATGGAAGAAAACTGCTCCGCTGCTCGGGATCGCTGGCGGCGTGAACGCCGTTTCCTCCGGGAAGGAGGAGACGTGCCAGCCCGCGAACCTTCCAGCGGACCGGGCTGAACCTCCTCCGGGTCTTCATGGTGGAGAGGCAGATCCGGGCGGACGTGTACGGTGGAAACGAGGAAGTCCTGGATAAGAGGGTTTAGCGCGCCAAATAGCCAGGGAAGTCCAGAAACCATCCTCTGCAGACGGATGGCTAACTCCTCCCGGTATTCTTCAAATGGCAGCGCAAACCATTCCTGGCAGAGAAACTCCACCGCATAGATCATGTCCTCCCAGAGCTCAGCGGAGGGATTATGAGCTGCTGGGTCCATTGTCTGGTTGCGTCCTTCTGTCACAATCCGGCTGTGTGCAGGCAAGAGTAGGACCCAAACGCAAACTCGCAGAGACCAAAAGTAAACTCAAAAAACACAGCTTTATTGCTGGCGTGGAAGGGAAACAAAGAACAAAACTAAACTGGGAAAACGAATACTAAATCATACCTGGAAACACAGGGAAAATCACACAGCTATGTTGGAGGACGCAACACTGACAAAGAGAAACATGGGGCTTAAATACACTGGGATAACGGGGGGGAATGAGCCACAGGAGGAGAGCACAGCTGGGAATAATTACACAGGACGAGACAAGGGAAGCAAAACTAGAAACATTAACATAGGACATAGACTGTGAAAGTAAAACAGGAAACACTGACTGAACTCAAGACATGTAAACTTAACAGACTGGGGAGACAGAACATAGGGACCTGAAACATGGGACAGAAAGGCACAGTAGACACAACATGAACATAACAATGCCACAGGGGAAGAGTAAACCAAAATGCAGGAACACAGGACCTCTTTCAAAATAAAATGGGAAGTATAGTGAAACGTAAACATGACAACATAAGAAACACAGACATGAAACACATGAAGGACAAGGGAGACTTAACAGGAGTTGGATACACAATGGGAATCTAATAAACAAATGAGCTTAGACAACCTAAAGAAGTAGAAATAAACCATAACATCAAAATAAACTAAAACTCAAAACGCTGGGTCAACAGACCCAGGAACGTGACATGACCCAGTCAGTTCATTTATGTAGGGTCAGAAGGTCAGCACAGTAATCAGATTACTCCTGTTCATATCAGGTGAGTGAGAACTACCTTTAAGTTTCCACCAGCGGTGGAACAGAACCAGAACCACAACCAGAACCAGAACCAGGAGAAGCCAATAGACCAGACGTGGTACAACTGAGACCAGGAGAGAGGGAGGAGGAGGACAGGGAGGACACGTAAGAGCAGTTTCTACAGGAGGAGCAACGTTTGTGGAGGTGCTTGGAGGAGGAGGACAGTGAGGAGGAGGAAGATCTGCAGAAGAGATGATGAAGATGGTTCAGTCAGTTTATTATCAGGTCACAATGTTACATCAGGTTTTAAACAGGAAGTGATAACAGTGTTCTGACCTCTGACCCTCAGAGAGCTCTCAGGAGACTTTCCACCTTCATCAGTAGCACATGAGTAGAGACCTTCATCAGTCTGCTGGACCTTAGTGATGATGTGCTTTGGTTTAAGACCAACAGAACTTCCATTGATGGAGAAATAAGCTTTGACTGTGGCACCATTCCTCTGTCTGCAGCGCAGAATGACATCACTTCCTGTCCTCACAGGAAGTGCAGGGATCTCCAGGATGACACTTTTATCTGCCCAGCAGAGACAAACAGAGTTAATGAGAGCAGAGTCACACAGAGACAGAGACACAGCTGGAACATCTCACCTGTAGTGTCTGATTGGACACTGAAGGAGACTCTGTCACTCTGCTGTCCAGAGGAGTCCTCACACCAGAAGGTTTCACTGGGAGCAGAAAGATCCACAACACAGTAGGAACCAAGAAGCCTCCCAAAGCCTGGAGCTGCTCCACAGTCCTCAGTGAGTCCTCCTCTGGTCCTCTTCACTGTCCATCCATCAACTGTCTGTCCATCATCAACACAACTCAGATACACTGAAGAAGATCCACTGAAGACCTGCTGAAGGTTTGGACTGACAGACAGAGACACTGGAGGACACACACACACACACACACAGACACACACAGACACACACAGACACACATACACAGACAGACACACACACACACAGACACACACAGACACACACACACACAGACACACACAGACAGACACACACACACACACACGCACACACACAAACACACACACACACAGACAGACACACACACAGACACACAGACACACAGACACACACAGACACACAGACACACACACACACACACAGACACACACACACACAGACACACGGACACACAGACACACACACAGACACACAGACACACATACACAGACACACACACACACACACAGACACACACAGACACACACAGACACACACAGACACACACAGAGTAAGTGTATTTGTGTTCTTGTTGGAGTCTCATTGATTGTTTTCACTTCATCGACTCACCTGCAGAAACAGTCGGTGCAGACAGCAGCAGCACACACACACCTGCAACAGGAGCACAGAGGTCACTAAAGGTCAAAGGTCAGAGGCTCCTCCACCACTTGTGTACCTGCACAGGTGAGGAGCTTCTTTCTCTGTGTGAGCAAACAGTCGTTTGTGACAGTCACACTGAGGGACCTGCAGTCATCACAAACTCACATTAAAGTTAGAACAGGTATGAGGGAGGTGAGTGTGAGCAGAGAACAGAAATGCTGGAGGTGGCATTAGACACCAGAGACTTGGAGGAAAAAGTGAATGTTGGCTCAGAATTGAACATGTTTTAACACTTAGACCAAAAAACCTGACAGGCACCTAAACACATCTGCATCATCATTCCCAACACCCTGGAGGACAGCAGGGAGAATTTAGATGCTCTCCAAGATTAGATTAGATAAAACTTTATTAATCCCTCAGGTGGGTTCTTCCAGGAGTTTCTGTTTCCAGTAGCACAGCACCAACAGAAACTGCAAAAGAATGTAAGCAGACATAGAAATATACCATATATACACATATACAAATACAGAGACATATATAAATACAAAGTATATCATAGTGATAAAGAGGAAGAACCATTGAATTGCACATTTCAACTATTGTGAGTCTATTGCACTGCTCAATATAGAAAAAAATTGCACAGTGAAAAGGCCACTACAGATTAGTTGTCCCCCCCTCCTTTGTCCCCCTGTCTCCCCTCACTCTCCCCTCCAGAGAGGAGTTAAACAGTCTGATGGTGTGTGGGACAAAGGAGTTTTTAAGTCTGTGGCTCTTGACTTTGAGAGAAGCAACCTGTCACTGAACAGACTCCTCTGGTGTTTTATGGCCGTGTGCAGAGGATGCCCAGCATCGTCCATAATGTCCAACAGTTTCTTTAGGACACAAAAACAGACCCAGTCATGAAGCCCATTAGACTGGATGTAGACTGGTGTATTGGTATACAATATACACAGAATAATAGAAGTTTTATTATTCTTAATATTTATACTCACTATGAATCTTGTCAAAATGAGGAGGAATACCTCAGTAGGCTGGCTTTTATTAATGCATTTATTCAAGACAATGATATGTTTTGGGTGATTTTAATGCTGATCTCACAGACAGCAGTTCTCGGTTTGCTAACCACTTAACCCACTTTTGTGAAGTTAATAATCTTATCCTGTCTACCAAAGTGTTACTGCCTGCAGACAGCTACACATACATAAGTGAAGCCTGGCATAGTACATCATGGCTGGAGCACTGTATGTGTACAGCTGATGGACATGCAGCTTTAGACAACATGACTATCAGGTATGAGGTAACTGTGTCAGACCATATACCTTTTGGTTTTACTGTGAATGTGGAACAAATGCCAGCAACAACTGGAAATAATATTGCTACCAGTGAAAAATTAGACTGGTCAGCATTTAGTGAAGATGACTTCTTAGCTGATCATAGTAATACTGATATACATCTGAACAACATTTCTTTGCCCAGAGAAGCTGTTTTGTGCAAGGATGTCAACTGTAAGAATGCTGTGCATAAACTCTGCTCCATGTATGATGATATAGTGACTGCTCTGTATGAATGTGGCACACTGCTTGATAAACAATATAAGCATAAGAAACCTAACATCAGACTTAGAAAGAACTCGTATCCATGTACCACGATGAAGCTCGTGTAGCTTATAAATGTTGGGCCATGGCTGGAAGAGCTAAACAAGGCCCAGAATTTGAACAAAAAAATGTGTGAATGCCAGATACAAGTACGCTGTTCGCTTTATAACTAAAAATGAGCAAATGCTGAGAGCAGCTTCTTTGGCCAGGAAAACGCTGTGTAATAATGTGACAGATCTTTGGAAAGAGGTGAAAGCTCTGTGTAAACCATCTCTACCATCAACTGTTGAAGCTGTTTCTGGGGCAGATAACATTGCAGCATTGGAGATGTCACGGTCCCCGTGCCTCACCAGCTGACTCCGTGTTAGGCAACATGTTTTTGTTCTCTCTCTCCCTCTTCCTCCTGCCGTGGCGGTGCTCATTGCGGGCTCCGCCCCTGGCCCACGCACCTGTGCTCATCATTGCACCTGTCGCTGATTGTAGTAATCAGAAGAACTTCTTAAGATGGCAGACCTACGCTACTCGTCGCTGGAACGTTGAGCCACCAGCATCAGTTATCTGCAAGTCTGAGTCTGTTGGTCTTCGTGCGACCTCGTACTAATTGGATTTTTCTGTATGTGTGTAGATCTTCCCTGGACCCGTCCCTGTATCTTTGAGTGAGCGAGTGAGCGAGAGGAGCGTTGGAGGAAAAGGAGTGGGATCGTTGCTGAGAGAGTGGAGCGTATTTTCGGACCCTTCCTCTTCCCCTCGGACCCTGGAGCCCCGGACCCCTCTCCCGAACACTTTGTATATATTATCACCTGGTGAAATCACTGTAAATAAACGCACTGTCAGTTTTTGCAAAGGTCTCCTGGTCTGCGCCTGAGTCCACCTACAAAACCCTGTCAGGAGACAGCATTACAGTGTGTTGTTTAACTGTATAAAAAGTGAGTCATATGAGGACAATTCTGACATGAGTAATGACACAATAAGTGTAAGGACACATGAAGTATATGAAGCCACTCATAGGTTATCTGATAGTAAAGCTTCTGGTTTGGATCACATCACTGCAGAACATTTAAAACATGCTAGTTTAAGGCTAGCTCCTCTTCTAGCGCTCTGCTTCACTGGGTTTATGGTTCATGGCATATTACCAGACTCAATGCTGTGTATTTTACTCGTACCAGTTATGAAGGACAAAGCTGCAACAGTGAGCTGTCTGGATAATTACAGGCCGATTGCACTAGCCAGTATTTTATCTGAGGTGTTAGAAAGAATCTTGTTTGACAGAGTTAGTGTGTTCATCTCTTCTCTGGATAATCAGTTTGGCTTCAAACCAAAGCACAGCACTGACATGTGCATATATGCACTCAAGGAAATAGTCAGTTTGTATAGGGCTAAACATTCATCTGTCCTCATGTGTTTCATTGATGCCTCTAAAGCTTTTGATCGAGTGAACCACAGAAAACTTTTTGATAAATTGAAGAGACGGGGAGTTCCTCAATACATCGTGAGGATTCTCTCTTACTGGTACGCTCATCAGAACATGCAGGTTAAATGGGGAAGCAGTATTTCTGCCCCCTTTGGTGTCAGCAATGGTGTTAGACAGGGTGGGATTTTGTCTCCAATTTTATTTAATTTATATGTTGATGATCTGTCCATACAGCTGACAGCCTGTAACACTGGGTGTATATTAGGTAAAACATTGATAAATCATCTTATGCATGCAGATGACCTGGTTGTTTTTAGTCCAAGCAGTGCTGGGTTACAGGAGCTTCTTAATGTCTGTACTGAATATGGTGTGCAATATGACATAAAGTACGATGCAGTTAAAAGTGCTGTCTTGATATGTACCGAGCAGGATAAACAGCTAAATTTCCCTTTGTTTAAACTGGCCCCCAAAACTCTTGAAGTTCATAAAAAGGTGAAATACCTCGGTCACTTTATTACTGAGCAAATAAATGATGATGATGATGATGATATATACAGACAGCGGTGTAAGCTCTATGTGCAGGCAAATACTATTGCACGCAGCTTTTGTTCACTTCCAGCTAAAGTGGCTTTGTTTAAAGCGTATTGCACACCGCTATATACTTCCCCCTTGTGGTCATCCTACAAACAATGTAGCATGCATAAGCTGCATGTTGCATATAATGATGCGATGAGAATTCTTTGTAGGATAATTAGAGGGGGTAGTGCCAGCCAGATGTTTGTAGCTGTGGGTGTTTGGACCTTTCAAGCACTCTTAAGGAAGTTAATGTTTAATTTTAGAGAACGACTGGATGGTTCTACTAACAGTGTAATTTTAGCACTCACAGATCTGACAGTGAGTGGTTCCCGTTACTCATCCAGTCTGAGAAAGCACTGGTTGAAGTGTTTGTGTACTTATAGATTTCTTTTAGGTAATTGTGTTTTATGTATAATATGATTTTATATTTTTTTAAATGTTTCATAACACACACACACGCACACACACACACACACACACACACACACACAAATATAATTTATTTATTTATTTACTTACTTATTTTTTTACGGTTTAAGGTTTTTAAGGTTAATACCTTACACACATCCCCCTGGATGTGTGTTTTTTTGTCTTGTTTTTTTATGGACATGAAGTCTGCCACTAAAGATTGAATTAGTGTCCTTTTCTCTGCCACTGTCACCAGAGTGTCCAGCTTCATGCCAACCACAGAGCCAGCCTTCCTGATTAGTTTCTCCAGCCTGGATGAGTCCTTCTTTGCTGTCCTGCTCCCCTCCTACTCCTGCAACCACCGACTGGTAAAACATCCTCAGGAGCTTCCTGCAGATGTTAAAAGACCTCAGCCTCCTGAGGAAGTACAGTCGGCTTTGGCCTTTTTCATACAGGTGCTGCGTGTTGCATGACCAGTCCAGTTTGTTGTCCACCCACAGCCCGAGGTACTTGTATGTGTTGACCACCTCCACCTCCTCTCCCTCCATCTGAACTGGCAGTGGACCTGGTCTGGACCTCCCGAAGTCCACAACCAGTTCCTTGGTCTTTGAGGTGTTGAGTTGCAGGTGGTTTGTGTGACTCCATGTGACGAAGTTCTTCACCAGACTTCTGTACTCCTCTTCCTGATCATCCCAGATACACCCCATGATGGCCGTGTCGTCTGCAAACTTCTGAACATGGCATAATTCAGAGTTGTAGCAGAAGTCAGAGGTGGAGAGGGGACAGCCCTGTGGTGCTCCTGTGATGCTGACCACAGGGTCAGACGTGATGTCCTTCAGCCTGACGTACTGTGGTCTGTCAGTGAGGTAGTTGGAGATCCAAGCAACCAGGCAGGGGTCCACCTGCATCCTGTTCAGTCTCTCCTGGAGCATACAGGGCCGGATTGTATTAAAGGCACTGGAAAAGTCCAGAAACAGGATCCTGACCGTGCCTTTTCCCTTGTCCAGGTGTGAGTGGGCTCTATGTAGGAGGTACAGGATGGCATCCTCCACTCCGACATCCAGTAGTGGGTCCTGGGCATGTTGTACCTGTGGTTGGAGGAGGCTGAAAAAGAGCTCTAGTCTTCATAA
The DNA here is from genome assembly GCF_036321145.2 of Pelmatolapia mariae. NCBI lineage: Eukaryota > Metazoa > Chordata > Actinopteri > Cichliformes > Cichlidae > Pelmatolapia > Pelmatolapia mariae. Next base: position 32,772,230 of record NC_086229.1, read on the forward strand.
GATGTGACGTCAGTGCCACCGGTCGGAAGTCATTCAGCTTATTGGGCCAGTTCTTTTTGGGGACTGGGACGATGCACGATGTCTTCCAGAGGGCGGGCACTCTCCCCAGTCGCAGGCTGAGGTGGAAGATTCTATGTAGCAGCTATCCAAGTTCAGCAGCACATGCCTTTAGCATCCTAGGACACACCTTGTCTGGGCCTGCTGCCTTCCTTTACAATTACAATTCAGTTTTATTTATACAGCACCAAATCACAACAACAGTCACCTCAAGGTGCTTTATATTGTAAGGTAGATCCTACAATAATAGATACAGAGAAAAACTCAATGATCATGTGACCCCCTATAGGCCCTTTCACATCGGACACTACATGCGCTGTGCTTACCACTAGCTAGGGCAAAGGACCCAAAATCTCTGTTTGCCTGGTGGCTGTATTATTGCTAGTACGTCACTTTTTTGCAGCCGCTTCACGTGTACTAGATGTGTTTGCTCTCTGTCATTTTACAGAGCCACCATCGAGAGCTTACTAACCTATTGCATATGCATCTGGTACACTAGCTGCACAGTGGCTCAGAGGAAACTTGACAACATAAGACACGCAGTATGAAACACATAAAGGGTGAGACAAACTGAAATACAGGGCAAATCTAATAAACAAATAAACTTAGCTAACCTACAGAACTTAAAGATAAACATCAATATCCAAATAACTAAAACTAAAAACGCTGGGTCAACATACACAGGAACGTGACAACCTGCTGTCTTAAAGCTCAAAACATCATAAAAGATGCCTCAAATCCTGGCCTCTCTCTGTTTGAACTGTTGCCCTCAGGCAGACGGTACAGAGCAATCAGTGTAAGGACTAATAGACTCAAACACAGCTCTTATCCAACTGCAATAACACGTCTGAATACTGCTACAAAGAAATGTTCATCACGCCACTCTTGTATTAATCTATGTGCTGACTGAAGCATGTATGTGGGAATGTATGTGAATGTTTGCTCGTACTATTCTTATTAGCACTTTAAGTATTTCATTTATTGATTTTATAGAATTTTGTTTTATTTATATTTTCACATTTTTAGGGATGATGCGCTGACCGGGGAGCACTTTTAATTTCGTTGTACCTGTGACAATGACAACAAAGACATTCTGATTCTTCTAAAACATAGATCTCTCTGGCTTTGTATCAATATTTCAATCAAAACTTTGTAGAGCCACCTTTCACTGTAATTACAGCAGTGAGTCTTTTGGGGTATGTCACTACCAGCTTTGCACATCTAGAGACTGAAAAATTTGCCCATTCTTCATTGCAAAACAGCTCCAGCTCAGACAGATTGGATGGAAAGTGTCTCTGAACAGCAGTTTTCAAGTCTTGCCACAGATGCTCAATGGGATTTAGGTCTGAACTTTGACTGGCCCTTCTAACACATGGATATTCTTTGATCTAAACCATTCCACTGAAGCTCTAACTGTATGTTTAGGGTCATTGTCTTGCTGGAAGGTCAGTCTCCATCCCAGTCTCAAGTCCTTTGCAGCCTCCAACAGGTTTTCTTCCAGAATTGCCATGTATTTAGCTCCATCCATCTTCCCATCATCTCTGACCAGCTTCCCCGTCCCCGTAGAAGAAAAAAAGCCCCACGGCATGATGCTGCCACCACCATGTTTCACAGTGGGGATGGTACATTCAGGGTAATGAGCAGTGTTACTTTTCTGCCACACGTAGCACTTTCATTTAGGTCAAAAAGTTCACCTTTGGTCTCGTCTGACCAGAGCACCTTCTTCCACGTGTTTGCTGTGCCCCCTACATGGCTCCTGCAAACTGCAAACAGGACTTCTTATGTCTTTCGGTCAACATTGGCTTTCTTCTTGACACTCTTCCATATAGGCCAGATTTGTGGAGTACACAACTTACAGGTGTCCTGTGGACAGATTCTCCCACCTGAGCTGTGGATTTCTGCAGCTCCTCCAGAGTTGACCGTGGGCCTCTTGGAAGCTTCTCTGACCAGAGCTCTCCTTGCTCAGTTTGTCAGTTTAGGTGGACGGTCATGTCTTGGTAGGGGCATAATTTTTCCATGTTTGCATGATGGATTGAACAGTGCTCCTTGAGATGCTAGGATAGCTCGGGATATTTTTTTATAACCCATTCCTGCTTTAAACGTATCTACAACTTTATCCCTGACCTGTCTGGGGGATTCCTTGGTCTTCATGAAGCTGTTTCTTCACTAATGTTCTGTAACAAACTACTGAGGCCGTCACAGAGCAGTTGTATTTATAATGAAACTAAATTACACACAGGTGAACTTGATTAGTTAATTAGGTGACTCCTAAAGGCAATTGATAACACTGGATTTTGTCTACAGGTTTTCAGAGTAGAGGTGGCTGAATACAAATGCACACCACACTTTTCAGATATTTCTTTGCTTAAATTTTGAAAAAGATTTTTAACTTTTGTACCACTTTACAACTATGTGCTACTTTGTGTTGGTCTACCACAGAAAATCTCAATAAGAAACATTTAATTTTGTGGTTGTAAGCTGACAGAAAGTGTAAAGGTTCAAGGGGTATGAATACTTTTTCAAGGCACTGTAGGTGCTAAATGATTCAAGTATATTTTTGTTAATTTAATGAACCCTTTGAAAAAATTATTTAGAAACTAGGCCATTACCAAAGACTAATTCTGTTTACATTATACATGCTTCCCTTAGGCAGTATCATCAGAAGACATAGCATGCATTTTCACTGCTATGCAGATGACACCCAACTATATCTACCAATGAAGCCAGGTAACACACACCAATGGGTGGTAAATTTCTGTCCCAAACCTTGAAAAGATAATTCTTCCACTTCTTAATGTGAGCTGTCCAGATTTATTTCTGACTCGTACATACAAACAAACGATGTCATGGTCAAAAAACTATTTTCTGCTACAGCACACATTTCCATTGCCATACTGGCGCATTCTAACCTGCTCCCACACATGTGTCGTAATGTTTATCTTACCCAACAAAATTAAACATGCAGCATTTATTCTCTGACAACAGAATCAAACATGTAACATAATAACTGAAACAGTATGAAAAATATTGTAACGATGGTTAAAGGTTATTTTACAGCGACAGGTTGGCTATCTCTGTGCACTGTTGTTGATTCTTTAAGGTACATGTTTGGTTGTGCTGCAGGAAAAAGGGAGTTAGTGTGTGCGGGAAGGGGAGGGGGCTTTTTGCTGTTATTGTCCGGGCCTGAAGAGAGTGTGTTGTACCGGAGGACTCTCCCTGCGTTCAGGGTTCCTCCTTTACCAGGTGTAACAGTTAAGTTTAACATCCAGGCATCCATGAAAACAGAATTTATTACATTTAACGGAGTTAGAAGTTAGCAGGAAGTTAGCTCGCTAGCTTCCACCTAAACATGATATAGCATGTTCTGACTGAGAGATTTGTGAAACAAATTCAAACGTACAGCTCTGCTATCACTTCCAACATAGATGAAGACAGAAAACTAAACAGCAGTGACATTTGTAGGGTTACTGAAGTTGGGCTAGCTGGTATATGATGTGCTACATGATTGCTAGCGACACAGCTATGTTAGCATAGCATAAACACAGTGAAACTGGAGGATGAACGCTAAGTTTTCCACTTGATAAAAGTTAACGTGAGGGTTCCCGATGGTTAGGGACAAATGCACTCGCATGGCAGGATGCTGTAAACGGACCAAACTTCAGTCAGGAGAACAACTGAGATAATCCATCTACAATACGCGGTTAGTCATTAATATACTGCTGCATGGACTGAACTGTAGTTACATCGAAAGGTTTTAAAAACCGAGCTTTAAAATACATAGTGGTGATAAAAACCGAGACAGGCCGACAGTAACTGTTTTTTTTTTTTTTTTTGGGGGGGGGGGGGGGGGGGGGGGGTGAGATTAAATAGAAGAAGATACAAAGCAAATAAAACATGTTAAAAACACAAAAGCCAAAATAAACATAGGATAGTTTGTTCCCGGAAGCAGGAATCATCACGTCATCACTTAAAGACCGGATTAGTTAAACTGCAGGAATGTCTTAAAGACATAAAGACTTGGATGGCCGCTAACTTCCTGCTTCTTAATTCAGATCAAACTGAGGTTATTGTACTCGGCCCTGAAAATCTTAGAAATATGGTATCTGACCAGATTCTTACTCTGGATGCCGTCAACGCACATATTAAACAAATATGTAAGACTGCTTTCTTCCATTTGTGCAACATCTCTAAAATTAGAAATATCCTGTCTCAGGGTGACGCTGAAAAACTAGTTCATGTATTTATTACTTCCAGGCTGGACTACTGTAATTCATTATTATCAGGAAGTCCTAAAAACTCACTGAAAAGCCTTCAGTTAATCCAAAACGCTGCAGCAAGAGTCCTGACAGGGACTAGAAAGAGAGAGCATATTTCTCCTGTTTTGGCTTCCCTTCATTGGCTTCCTGTTAAATCCAGAATTCAAAATCCTGCTCCTCACATACAAGGTCTTAAATAATCAGGCCCCATCTTATCTTAATGACCTTGTAGTACCATATCACCCTATTAGAGCACTTCGCTCTCGCTGCAGGCCTACTTGCTGTTCCTAGAGTATTTGAAAGTAGAATGGGAGGCAGAGCCTTCAGTTTTCAGGCCCCTCTTCTGTGGAACCAGCTTCCAGGTTGGATTCAGGAGACAGACACTATCTCTACTTTTAAGATTAGGCTTCAAACTTTCCTTTTTGCTAAAGCATATAGTTAGGGCTGGACCAGGTGACCCTGAATCCTCCCTTAGTTATGCTGCAATAGGTGTAGGCTGCTGGGGGATTCCCATGATGCATTGAGTTTTTCTTTTCCAGTCACCTTTCTCACTCACTATGTGTTAATAGACCTCTCTGCACTGAATACTTGTTATTAATCTCTGGCTCTCTTCCACAGCATGTCTTTATCTTGTCTTCCTTCTCTCACTCCAACTGGTCGCAGCAGATGGCCCCGCCCCTCCCTGAGCCTGGTTCTGCTGGAGGTTTCTTCCTGTTAAAAGGGAGTTTTTCCTTCCCACTGTCGCCAAAGTGCTTGCTCATAGGGGGTCATATGATTGTTGGGTTTTTCTCTGTATCTATCTATTAATATAGAATATACTGTACAATATAAAGTGCCTTGAGGCAACTGTTGTTGTAATTTGGTGCTATATAAATAAAACTGAATTGAATTGAATTGAATAATATTAGATCTGTGAAATGATTATTTTTTCTCTAATGATAAAAATTTTATTTGTGAAGAAGTTCATGAAGTCATTACTAGTTAACGTTAAAGGGATGGTTGGCTCAATAGAGCCAACCATCCCTTTAGACAACCATTTAGAGATGATCCTCTAAATTTGTGACACGCCATTTCCTCTCCAGCTTACGAGTTATCTGCTTTAGGCTATGTGTTTGAGAATTATACCACGGAGTCAGGTACTTCTGATTTGAGGCCTTTGTTTTCACAGGAGCTACAGTATCCAGAGTCGTACGTACTGAGGAGGTAAAATTATTAACAGGATAATCGACCTCTGTTGGAGTAGCGTTCAGATAACTGCTCTGCTCTATGTTGGTACAGGGCATTGAAGATGATAACAGTGGGTGGATTATATTCTTAAACTTAGTTACAGCACTTTCAGAAAGACATCTACTGTGATAAAGTCTACTCTCCACTGCTGTGTAATCAATTATTGTAAATGTAAATGTTATCAGGAAATGATCAGACAGCAGAGGGTTTTCAGGAAACACTGTTAAATGTTCAGTTTCTATGCCATATGTTAAAACAAGATCTAGAGTGTGATTAAAGTGGTGGGTGGGTTCTTTTACATTTTGAGAGAAGCCAATTGAGTCTAATACCAGATTAAATGCCATGTTGAGGCTGTCATTTTTAGCATCTACATGGATGTTAAAATCACCCACAATAATTATTTTATCTGAGCTGAGCACTAAATCAGATAAAAAGTCTGAGAAATCAGACAGAAACTCTGTGTAAGGTCCAGGTGGACGATAGATGATAACAAGTAAGACTGATTTCTGAGTTTTACAGCTGGGGTGGACAAGGCTAAGCATCAGGCTTTCAAATGAATTAAAAGTCTGTCTTGGTCTTTCGTTAATTAATAGACTGGTGTGAAAAATTGCTGCCACACCGCCCCCTCGGCCTGTGCTTCGAGACTTCTGGTAGTTAGAATGACTCGGGGGTGTTGATTCATTTAAACTAACATAATCATCCTGCTGCAACCAGGTTTCTGTAAGGCAGAGTAAATCGATTTGTTGATCAATTATTAAGTCATGTACTAACAGAGACTTGGAGGAGAGAGACCTAATATTTAATAATCCACATTTCACTGTTTTACTCTTTGGTTCAGATGTGGATACTGTATTGTTCTTTCTTTTTGATTTTTTATGTTTAAGTTGTTTGTTGCTGGTTTTTAGTTTGTTTTTTGTCTGTTTGGGAGCTGACACAGTCTCAATGGAGATGGGTTTTTGGGGGGGTAGCAGGAGGAGAGAAGCTGCAGAGAGGCGTGTAAGACTGCAACTCTGCTTCCTGGTCCCAACTCTGGATAGTCATATTTTGGGGGGTTTAATAAATTTGTCCATATTTCTAGAAATGAGAGCTGCTCCATCCAAAGTGGGATGGATGCCGTCTCTCCTAACAAGACCAGGTTTCCTCCAGAAGGTTTGCCAATTGTCTATGAAGCCCACATCGTTTCTGGGACACCACTCAGACAGCCAGCAATTTAAGGAGAACATGCGGCTAAACATGTCACTCCTGGTCTGATTGGGGAGGGCACCAGAGAAAACTTTAGAGTCCGACATTGTTTTGGCAAAGTTACACACCGATTCAATATTGATTTTAGTGACCTCCGATTGGCGTAACCGGGTGTCATTACTGCCGACGTGAATTATGATCTTACTGTATTTACGTTTATCCTTAGCCAGCAGTTTTAAATTTCCTTCAATGTCGCCTGCTCTGGCCCCTGGAAGACAATTGACTATGGTTGCCGGTGTCTCTAGCTTCACATGTCTGAGAACAGAATCACCAATTACCAGAGTTTGACCCCCGGCGGGTGTGTCGCCGAGTGTGGAAAAGTAGTTAGACACATGAACAGGTTGGTGGTGTACCTGGGGCTTCTGTTTAAGACTATGCTTCCTCCTCACCGTCACCCAGCCGCCCTCTTTCCCCAGCTGCTTGGGGTCTGCCGGGGAAAGAGCTAGCGTGGCCTACGCTATCTTCGGCTGCACCAGCTGCAGGGGCCTGGCTAGCTACGGGTGAATGAAGGGTGCAAAGCCGAGTCTATGAAGAAAGAATGTATCTAAAACTTTTTAAATAAGCAGATAAGGTACTCAAAAACACCACCATGTTTGAGCAGGAACAGGAAGTGATACTCTACTGCAGAGAGAGAACACCAAGTGACAGCCAAGGTATGGAAGGGTTGCATGTTTACAACATGATAAACACCAGCATCCACACCGGAGTCCACCCAAGTGAGCCTTTAGTTAACGTCACTGAGTCTCTGAGATACACACAATGGTCCCTCAAACAGTGGTGCAAGTTTAGCAGTAAAGTTAGACTGAGCGTCTGACCTGGGGTGTGTCCTAACTCTAAGAAGGTCACCAACACTAAACGTGGCATGTCGATGTTTCAAGTCATAATAATGTTTCTGTTTGTCATGACTATAGTCAAGAGCCGCTCTGGCGTGGTCGTCAGTTTCCTGTAGGGAGGCTATAAGAGTCTCAGGGTAAGGTACGCCTGGTTCATCGACACCTGCTGTAGAAGGCTGAGTGATAAGGTCAAGTGGGGTGTCTAACTCACGACCATAAAGCTTCATGGTAGGAGTCATACCTGCACTGTCATGGGGGGGCGGTACGCAGAGCAAAGCAAATCTGAGGGAGAAACTTGTCCCATGATGTGTGTGTTACGGCCTCTGGCCTCAGGTGGCCCCGCCTTCCTCTATGGAAATCAAAGCGTTCCAGGACTCACGGGGGATTGGCTGGCCAGGGACCTATGCCCGCCCCAACTTCATGCAGATCAGAGTGTGCCAGACCACACACACCATTGGCTGCTGCAGGAGCCTTGAACACGACGGACCAATGACGCGGCTGCCTGCATTTACCGGGGAATATAAAAGGCTGAGGATCCTTCATTCGTGGGGGACTTGTTGATTTGAATAGACTGTGTAGACTGTCCCTCCTGCCTTTGCCTTTGTATTGCTGCCCTTTGCAACCTTTGAGTTGAGTAACTGCCTGTGAGATGTTTAGATGATTAGTGTTCTACTGGTTTATTAGTGTTATTTGAATATATGAGTTGTTTGTTATGTTTGTTTAAATCATCCCTTTGCCTAGTGAGTTGTTTCACTAACAGTTTTCAGTTCTGTTAACCCTTTATTGACCATGGGCCCACCGGCGGGCCCATTTTACAGGTAAATTTGAAGGGACGGTCAATAAAGGGTTAATAAACCTTATGTTTTTCTTTTTATCTAACCCCCTTGTCTCTGGGCTCATTTATGTTACATCCCCTGTCGCCTAGCAGAGCCGGGTCGTAACATAAGTGGGGACTCGTCCGGGATCTGAACCCGGGACCTCTCGCACCCGAAGCGAGAATCATACGCCTAGACGAAGCACAGTGTTCACATTATAGTTGGCATCTTTAAGCATGGATGCCCCTGCATGAGGGTTTGAAGTTGCCACACTGAACACACACAAAAAGTAACATGTGACCAACACAAAGGAGTACAACAGTCACAAACTCAAAATGATTACTTGACCTGCTACAACACAAAACCAAAAGGACCATATTAATGAAACAAACCTCAATGACATCACAGAGATCACTAAAGATGCTCCTGCTGCTTTTCTTCCTCCTCATCCTAAGCTTCCTTCTCCTTGTCCTCGACTTCCATCCAATTGTAATTCAATCTAATTGTTTTTCTCCCTCCTTTTCCTCATTTTGTTGGAGCTGTGAAAAGAATTATTGTGAATCTGAATTAATTTGTGCAAACAAGAAAAATCTACAGCTTTTTGGTCAGAGGTGGTTTTGTGATTTAAGCCGGGTAGATTTATGTGTTGATGCTACCTGCTTCATCTCTGCGACTGGCTGCTGAGTGATATTTACACCCTGGCTGGATTACAAACTTTAACCACGTGCTGCACTTTGGCCCAGCATTGATACCTCTTGTTAGTATAACGACCTCTTCTTGGCTTAATGTATGATGATGGATAAATGAAATATACAAAGAAAATTTAACTATATTACAAAAGGACATCTATCTTGGTAACATCAAATGGCCGGAGCATAACTTGTCAACTAGTCCGAAAATAAGTTATACAGGAACAGTCAAAGACACGCCTTCTCATGCAGGGCTCTAGAGTGCGACCAATTTGGTCGCAAATGCGACCAAATTTTTCAGTGGTGCGACTAAAAAAAATCTTAGGTCGCACCGGTGCGACCAACCGTTCAAGAAACCCCCCCCCCAAAAAAATACTCCGCAACTCTGAAACTCTCCGTGTGGTCAACCGCAGACATACATTATGCCCCTATCGTGGTCTAAACCAATCACAGATAGTCATGGGCGGCACCTCTCTGATTGGTCGTGGTTCAGATATTCATGTGGTCCGTGAGTACGTTTGAAAGTCCAGGGCGGGCGGAGAGAGAGAGGTGAGTAGCTTGAATCAAGCGATATCGATTCATTAAATCCTGAATCTACTTTTAAATATAAATGTATTTTACCAGAAACGCCAGAATCTCAGGTTAAAGCTCACAAAACGATTTCAACAACCACCAAACAGCAAATGAGAGCAGGTTAATGGACTCCACACAAAGACGTAAACACAGAGCAGACCCGACACATCAGAATCAACTTTCTCTTTCTCGGCTTTCTCACCCGACAGCCCGTATACGGACATGGCATCGCGGCTGAAAGCCGACAGCTCACTGATTCTGATGCGTTGGGTCCGCACTGCGTTTACGTCTTTTTTGCGCTAGATTCTGAGCTGCAGGTTTTGTCTCTCTCTAACCAAAATTCACTGAACCAGCAGCAAAAGAATCAACAAACTCAATTCACATTTGATAAACATCGTCATGAATTCCCTCTTACTTTTGCTATTTTGCCTCCACCACAACAAAAATCACACTTCATGCACAGCTCTCTCTCTCTCTCTGTGTATTTCAAGAACAGTTTTCCCTCTCAAATCCTGGTAAATGCACTGCCCAAGTGTCCCCTCTCCCCACTGCCTTTCAACGGCAGGCAGCAGCAAACAGGTCGTCAGAGGAGGCCGAGATGATGATTAAGTTTAACGCTGTCTACAATATTGCCAAAGAGTGCCAAAGCACTTTAAGCACAAGCTTGTTAGTTAATCATTTACAAATCAATATTGTCTGTGTGGACAGCATATAACCGTTATTGTTAGCACAACATTAACAGCAAGCTACAATGACGAGTAACAAAAACAAAACAGTAAAAAGGTTTTAATGAAAATGTTTTACCTTTTCCAGCAGTCCCAGAATCCAGAGCTTCAAAGACCAGCAGGTACTGAAGACTGTTATCCGCTTCGCTGTCACCGTCCGTGAGAAAGTGTTTTTTCCCTTAGAAAGTTCAAGGCCTGCCGCTCGCGCAATCTGTCTGCGCATGCGCATCCCAATGACTGACCCCCTCCGTCCGCTCCCGGGAGGTTGCCATAACGTGTTCTAACGTCACTCTTCCCCCCCCCTTGGCTCGAAAGAAATATTAATAAATTGCTCAGTGTACTCAAGTACTCAGATCATTTACCTCAGCAGTGTGCTTTGTCAAAACTAAGTAAGTGTGTTGGTAATGAACACATTGACATTCTGTTGTGCAATTGTTATTTACTTGTATTTTATAATTTGACTTTACATACTGCTGTCATGGTCCTGGGCCATGTTGGCCCAGTATTCTTAGTTTTCGTGTGTTTTGTATTTTGTTCTTTATTTATGCCTTGGTTCCTAGGTGGTTCTGTTAAGATGTTCCTTATTTGATTACCCCCTGTGTGCCCCTTTGTTTATCTGTGAGCTCTCGTTTCCCCTCCTTGTGTTTTATTCCATGTTTTCCCCAGCCCGTTATGTCCGTGCTCCCCCCGTGCTCTCTCTCCTCCTGTCTGAACCTCTGTACTTCCTGTTTTACTTTGACAGTCTCTCGTCAGTATGCATCATGTTGTGTTCACTCCTGCCCTGCCTCATTACGATTATCTGTGTCAGCTGTGTTCCCCGTGTGCTCCCACTTCCCTCGTTAACCCTCTGTGTATTTATGTCCGCGTCTCCCTCAGTTCTGTGTCGCGTTCTCCCTCATGACTGTGTGCCCCTCCGTGTGTTTCCTCGTGAGTCAGTTCCTTTAGAACTTCCCAGTTTAGTTTCATATTATTTTGTATCGCCTTTATCTTCTGTCAGCAATAAAGCTGTATTTTGAGTTCAGTCCTGTTTTCCCGTGAGTTTGCGTTTGGGTCCTCATCCTGCCTGCACACAGCCGCACTATGACAACTGCTGGGTGGTTTGTAAAGTTTACAATAACTAGTATTATCATTATGCTATATTTTCTAATATGTATAATAATCTCAAAAGTAATGCCTTGAAGCAGAAAATAATAATACTTTATTAAAACTTAAGACTAAAGTACAGTATTTGAATGTGTGTATTGTGTCTACTGTTTGTTAACTCACCATATTCAATTTATTATTCTTAATAATAAATTCCATATTCTATTACCACATTATTTGTGATCGGTGGGTTTGCGGGGTTAGGGGTGTGGGGGGGTAGGGTCTTTAGGCTTTGGCCCCCACCCCTGTCACCAGTATATTTTTAAGCAAGTATTTCTAACTTTTATTTGAATATTCAGTTTCCTACCATCTGCTCTTAAAGGATAATCACCAGGTAACCCGCCCGCCCCCTTCGCACACACATGCACACAAACAAAACACACAGTATAATTCACACCCTCATTATAGTGAATAAATATTTATGCCATTTTACACCATCAAACTTATATACTCTCAGAAAAATTATGGTTCTTAAATGGTTCTTCAGATGTCTTCATGGTTCTTTAAAGAACCATCATACGTCAAAGAACCTTTTTATTTTGTAGATGTTCTTTAGCTATTACAAATGGTTCTTTAAAGAACAAAAGGTTCTTCATCCTGAGCTATCTAAGTTTGATGGTGAAACATTTTCATTAAAACCTTTTTACTGTTTTGTTTTTGTTACTCGTTGTTGTAGCTTGCTGTTAATGTTGTGCTAACAATAACGGTTAGCTATGTTAGATACGTTAGCCGTTGACGTTCATGCAATTTAGTATCGGTATACAGAACTGTTTTCCTAACAAAACCACTGTTATAATTAAGTGAAGTTGCTCCCAACTAATTTGAACCTTTGGCTTCTAAAACATGCGGCTCTATTGCGTGCTGCGTACATAACCTAATGTCAGCTAGACCGATATTAAAATTTATAATATTGTTAAAGTCACTAAAATGGCGTCTGAAGCCTGTTGTGATGTGAGCTGTGTGTCTGCTCTAGAAACTCAGAAATTCAGTAGATCTGAGCCGTACATTAAATACTCACATGAACCTGTACTTTGAATTCTGTAAGAGCTGTATAAAACACAGCTATGCAAAAGTGTTTTGAATGAATAGAAATGTGACACATGAGAAGGTGTGACTGTTCCTGTATAACTTATTTTCGGACTAGTTAACAAATTATGCTCTGGTCATTTGATGTTACCAAGATAGATGTCCTTTTGTAATATAGTAAAATTTTCTTTGTACATTTCATTTATCCATCATCATACATTAAGCCAAGAAGAGGTCGTTATACTAACAAGAGGTATCAACGCTGGGCCAAAGTGCAGCACGTGGTTAAAGTTTGTAATCCAGCCAGGGTGTAAATATCACTCAGCAGCCAGTCGCAGAGATGAAGCAGGTAGCATCAACACATAAATCTACCCGGCTTAAATCACAAAACCACCTCTGACCAAAAAGCTGTAGATTTTTCTTGTTTGCACAAATTAATTCAGATTCACAATAATTCTTTTCACAGCTCCAACAAAATAAGGAAGAGGAGGGAGAAAAACAATTAGATTGAATTACACTTGGATGGAAGTCGAGGACAAGGAGAAGGAAGCTTAGGATGAGGAGGAAGAAAAGCAGCAGGAGCATCTTTAGTGATCTCTGTGATGTCATTGAGGTTTGTTTCATTAATATGGTCCTCTCACAAAGAAAGATGACTTGTTTTAGTTCACCTACTTCCTGTATTAAATAGTGATGTGCAAAACGTTGTGGAAAACCACAGAGCAGGCACGTATAGTGCATCTGCAGGTAAATGAACATCAAATCTCTCAGACTAAAATCTGTATTATACTTTTAGTCTTAAGAACATATGTTGTATATTTATCACCCTTATGATAAAACCCATGTCAGCCATTGGTTTATGGACTTTATTTTGAAGCCTCAACATTTGCTTTATTGCTATTGCTATGTGGGTTTTTGTGAGCCTTTTAGGACCATATTAGGATGAGGGATCAGAATCTGGAGTCGTGCACACTACTGTTTCATTTAGCGTGTATCTATAAGATTCGTACAGCAGATCCAAGTTGTGCCTTGAAAACAGGAACGTTATCTGCATAGAGGAGAACTTTAATAGCAGGCTTGTACAAAGTGAGGCTTTGTGCTTACATTTGCTGCAAACACTCGTTTTAATTCTGTTACCCTGTTTTGATGCAGAATTCAGTTGAAATCAGGCACTTTCTTTTTTAATGTGTTCTTGTGAATTGATTGTGTATCGCATACATTTGATTTGACTTTCTGTGAGACAACAGTCGTCCACTGGCCAAAAAAGTTTTCCAAATACCTCCACGTGATCAAGCCTGGATTTAGAAAAGAATAGCAAAAAAATCTGCACCTCCTGCTTCACATGCAATTTGTGTTTGTGTGTTCAGAGGCAGCGGCGAGAGGGGAGACCTCGGCTCATCCAGCTGGACAGCCTGACCAGGAGGAGTCGAACATTAACTCAGCTCTTCCAGGGCACCCTGCAAACTCGGCTGCTGGCATTGGCTAGGGAGTGCGGCCGCCGCTGGGATGACGTGAACGCCAAACTGGAGTCCATCATAGGTTGACTGCAGGTATGCGAGTCAGACCTTCTGAGGAGGGTTTCAGTTTTCTCTCTTCTTTATAATTGACCCTTGTTTTCTCTCTCTCAGCTCCTTGTCTCAGAGATGGAGGGATTTGAAGCACAAAGGGAGGAGCTTGTCGTTTGGTTGGCTGATATAGATGCCCACCTGAGTGAGTTTGACCAGATGACAGGAAACAGCTGTGAAAAACTGAAACAACTGCAGGTGTGGGGTTGTTTTGATATGACATATATTTGATATGATACATACGTCAGAGACATTGTCCTAAACTGGACTAACAAAGAACCATGAGTCCAACATTAAACTTACCTTACATAAAGCTGAAGTTCATTGATCATTTTAATCAAAAACTTGTTGTTGAAATATTTTTACTGGGCATGCAAACATCTGCTGATGAAAATGTCTTGATTTATTGGTCTGTTATGAAGCTATTGCTATTTCTAATGTGTTTTTATCACTTTCTGATGTTTTATTAATTAAACAATACATGTATTAATTTTTGTGTTATCTATAGATATAGTATTTATATATATTTATTTATAGTATAGTAAAAATGTTTAATTATTACTGTTTAAATGACTAATATGTGACATGTATTGTGATGTTGTGCTGAGGGTTAAAATGCCTTTTTGTCTTCTGTTATGCTACGAAATGACAATAAACCATTAATATATGTCTATGCTGTGCTCGTATTTATTTTACCCTACTCAAATTCAATTTGTTACATTTTATTTTGAAAGATTTAAAATGGTTCTTTAAAGAACCATTGTTTGAAAGGTTCTTTGTGGCACCAAAAAAGGTTCTTCTATGGCATCAGTCTAAAGAACCACTTTTGGTTCCAGTTGGCACCTTTATTTTTCTGAGTGTAGCTATGGATGAAGAACCTTTTGTTCTTTAAAGAACCATTTGTAATAGCTGAAGAACCATCCACAAAATAAAAAGGTTCTTTGATGTATGATGGTTCTCTAAAGAACCATATAGACATCTGAAGAACCATTTAAGAACCATAATTTTTCTGAGAGCAGGGTTTCTGGGGGACAATGGGAACCATAAGACCGGCTGCTTTTTTCTGACTTGGCTTGGTGAGTTGGCGCACTGAGCATAAAGTCACATAGCGTTTCACATCAGCAGCCATTTGGGGCCAGAAAAACCTAAAGCGCAGTCTAGCCAATGTCTTAGAAACACCCAAGTAACCTGCTGTGGGGTGGTCCTGGTAATAGTCAAGGTGCAAGGTGCCTCTCATGGAAGTAGGGGCAAACAGTTTCAGCTCTTTCAAAGGGTGCAGAGCACATGTAGACCTGGGTTCTCTGGAGTCATACACAACATACGGCAACAAGGTGGCACTATCTGAGCTGTTCAGAGAGTCTGCTTCAATGTCTCTGAGGAGAGGACCTGTGACATGATCATCTAACTGCAGCTGTCTCAATTGTGAACGGTCAGCCAGAATGACGGGGGGCAGAGTACGAATGTCCAGACTGCCTATGACAGCGTGTTCTGGATTGCAGGACAGCACATCTGGCAACTTGTTATGTACAGCAGGTTTGTGTACTATTGTGAAATGAAAGTCCTGCAGGCAAAGTGACCAGCGGGCAAGTCGGCCTGTTGGGCTTTGACGAGACATGAACCACCGGAGACTGTTGTGGTCAGTGAAGATAGTAACATGAACACCTTCAACATATGGCCGAAAGTGTCTCAGGGCCCACAGCAAGGCACTCTTTACCTGCCTGATTTTGTATTCAATGTCTTTAGTGATGTTGTGTGTTTGAAGATGTTCAGGAGCTTTAGACTGACTTCAGATCAGTCAAGCGATGAAGCTCTTTGTTGTGTTTAACAGAGGTCAGCTGGATCTGTTCAGTGTGACACTCATACTTCACACTGTGTTCTTTCCATCAGAGGAACATTTAAACTTCACTCACACCTCAACCTGAGCTCAGAAGGAAGACGTTCACATCAGCTGGATGAACATTTGTAAAATGAAGCTTCTTAAAACCAAATGTGACTTCAGTGGGTCTGAGTTTGTGTGGCCATCAGCTGGCCTTGACCTGTCTACATGACTGCTGTTCCATCGCCAGGGTTTGGTCAGGTGACCTCACAGAGACCAAACAATGAACGTTTCAATTCCCTGCACACACTCAGTCACACCCTCCCCACTCTGCTCGCTCTGCTCCGCCTCAAGATCCCATCCTCAGCCCGGCAGTAATTATTCATTTTTTATCTACTACAGTCTGTGCAGCCCCTATACATTTATTTATCAATCACATCTAGCTTGGTAATGTTATAGCAGCCTTCATGTCAAACATTATGTGAACAGTCATGTTTCTTGGCCACCTGGTGTGCCGCAGTAGTGGTTTGACATTAATGTATATGGGGTCAAATTGACCTAATTGGCCCTTAAGAAACTCTTCTGGTTCTGCTGGAGGTGGGAGTTGAAGATGTCATGGAATGTGGCCTTTGCTAGACATTCCCAGCACAACCTCACTATCTGTTCAGGTGCACCAGGCCTGCTCAGCATCCTCCACTACCACCTGATCCAACTCACCACCAAGTGGTCACCAATTGACAGCTCAGCTCTTGTCTTCACTTGAATGTTTAAGACATACAGCTGCACATCTGGTGACACCATTACAAAACTATGGCTGTGCATTTGTGACCTGGGGTGTCCTAGTGCCATGTGCACTTTTGGACATGGTGTTCATTATAGACAAACTGTGATTCTGTGCACAAAAGTCCAATAACAGACTATCACTCAGGTTTAGATCAGGCCAGCCATGTAACACATTTACTTTTAAAAATGATTTGACACATCACTGTAAAAAACAAAACAAATATACAGTTTATGCACTTGGTATTTAAAATCGATGTATGGTTTGTTCTGACAGCACAAACTGTCTCAAGTTGTAGAAACTCCTATTAGTGGAATTTATACCTGATATTTGGGAGTGCAGCCTTTTCTAAAGTCATACAAATATCCAGTAGTATTAATTCATTCTTATTAAAAAGCTGCCATGACAGCCATTATTTCTGACCCTGTAAACTGGCCTCAGCCATAAACCTGTCACAATGACTGTAAAGTAGATGGATGATAACTACAAAGATCTAGCCAGTTTTGTCTAATAAAAGATGAAATGCTATGTTGACATATTATAGATGTTATATGATGTTATAATATACAGACTGTGAGCTGCTGTTAGAGTCTCTGCTGGAAATAAATGAGTGAAGGACTCACCGAGCAGGAGGAGCAGAGGGGTGGCTGCCGGCTTCATGGTGTCTGGATGTAGACTGAGCACGTTTGGTCTGAGCTGTGGAGAGATGCCCGGCTTCATCACTTCCTGTTCTCACGTCAGCGTGCTGCTGTATGTCCTGCTCACAAAGGTCCTTCATGAAGTGTCCCAGCTGTCCTTCTCAGTCCATCACAGCTCGATGTTTGAAAGCAGCAGCTCAGAGAGCACAGGCTGACTGTGCTCACTATGGGGTCACTGACATGTTGGTCCCACAGCATTCACTATAGTTTTATTTATACAGCATCAAATCACAACAACTGTTGCCTTTATACTGTAAGGTAAAGACCCTACCAGAGCAAACCCAACAATCATATGACCCTCTATGATCAGTCACTCTGTGATTAATTTAGTTGTTGGAGCGAGTCCATGAGGAAGAGGCAGAAAGACAACAGGACATCCTCCTGTACTCGCTGCTCTGCAGCTCAGTAACATTAATGATGTTAAACAGCGGGAGGTTTGAATAAAAAACAACAGCATGATGTTTTGGTCACAAATACATGACGTAGTAAGTAATCATCATCTTTGCTTCTGTTTCTGATATAAACTGTGCTGTTAAAGGTTTTAATGGTCCTGAATTTAAAGAGTGCAGACTGCAGCAGATCCTCTCTCTGATCACCAGGAGAATAAAAACGAGGAGACGACTTCAACACGATTCATCTGCACCTTGAAACAACTTCCTCATAATAAAACAATTAATGAAGAATGTATGATTGTATGATTATAATCAGATGATCTTGTAAAACTTTACCATGTGTCTTATGTAGAGATTAAATTTGTTGTGCAGACGATAAAACAGCAGGAGTTTTGTCTTGTACAGTTTGTCACTTTAGGTGTGAACAAGCTGTTTTCACACCATTTAAAGCAGAAGTCAAACTGCAGATAAGATCAGCTCACCTCTGTGCTGTGGTTAAAACAAGCTGCTCCTGTCTTCATGCACAGAACATGACCCAGACCTGTGTTTATGCAGCAGCAGCAGCAGGCCACAGCATCACCACATCAAAGTCCCACACCCAACAACCAGAGTACAACACAGTATGACACAGACAGGCTGGGTCATCAGAGTTAATGTCATGGTCCTCAGGTGTCCTCAGGTGACCTTTTGTGTTTTGGTTAATTAATATTCTTTGATTTATTGCGATTCATGGTTCTGCTTCTCTTGGTTATGCTTTGGTAGTTTCTAGTCCCTCGCTTTCTGTTACTGTCTCCCCAGTCGGCTATGTTCCCATGTCTGTTTCTTCCGTGGTCGCAGTTTCAAGCCCACGTCTTAGTGCATGTCTTATGGTTCCTGTTTTATTTTGATATGTTTCCATGCTGTTTCTCATACCTTAGCCTCTGTGTATTTAGTCCTCTGTCTTCCTCTGCCTGTTGCCGTGTTGTCCTATGTTGCTGCGTGTGGTTTCCTGTGTTCCCTGGGTTTCCTCACACCTGGTTTCTTGTTCCTAGTTTCCCAGTTTCTTCGGCCATTTCTCAATTCTCAAGTACGCAAGTCCTTACTCGCGTTCTCGCTAGTCTGGACTTAGTCTGGACGAAGTTCGCACAGGAGTCCGGACTTCCCAAGAATGCAGCGTGATCATTCTACAGGGTGGGCCATTTATATGGATACACTGTAATAACATGGGAATGGTCCTGTTTGTGGCACATTAGTATATGTGAGGGGGCAAACTCCTCAAGATGGGTGGTGACCATGGTGGCCATTTAGAAGTCGGCCATCTTGGATACAACTTTTGTTTTTTCAATAGGAAGAGGGCCATGTGACACATCAAACTTATTGGTAATGTCACAAGAAAAACAATGGTGTGCTTGGTTTCAACGTAACTTTATTCTTTCATGAGTTATTTACAAGTTTCTCTTTGTTCACAGCCATTGACATGTCGAAGAGGTTAACACATGAGGAGCGGATCGAAATTGTGTTGATATCTGGTGAACGCAGTAACCGGGTCATTGCAGCAGATTTCAATGCAAGACACCCTACGAGACCACCCATCTCCCATGCTACAGTCAGCAAACTGCTTGCTAAGTTTCGTGAAACTGGTTCAGTGTTGGATTTGCTAAAATGTGGATGCAAGAAAACTGTCACTAATGAAGAAACATCAGTGGCTGTCCTAGCTTCATTCAGCAACACAGCGTAGCACTCGCCGCATGTCACTGGAGAGTGGCATTAGTCGAACATCCCTTCGGCGGATATTAGCTACTCACAAATGGCACCCTTACAAACTCCAGCTACTGCAGCATCTCAACGAGGATGACCCAGATCGGTGCACAGAATTTGCAGAATGGGCAAAACAAAAATTGGAACAGGACCCTCAGTTCACGCAGAAGATTTTGTTCAGTGATGAGGCAAACTTTTATGTGAATGGTGAAGTTAACAAACAAAACCACCGCTATTGGTCTGACACTAACCCACATTGGATGGATCCCTCCAAGACTGTTGGACCAACAAAAGTGATGGTTTGGTGTGGTATATGGGGTACAACGATAGTGGGTCCATTCTTCATCAATGGAAACCTCAAGGCCACTGGATATTTGAAATTGCTACATGATGATGTGTTTCCCTCTTTATGCACTGAAGCTGGCACGTTCCCTGAGGTTTTCCAGCAAGATGGTCACCACTACATTATGGGTGCCAGGTCCGAGCATTCCTAGATGAACAGTTTCCTGGAAAGTGGATTGGTCGTCGTGGGCCAGTTGAATGGCCCCCAAGGTCTCCAGATCTGACCCCCTTAGACTTTTATCTTTGGGGTCATCTGAAGGCTCTGCCTCCCATTCTACTGTTAAATACTCTAGGGACAACAAGTAGGCCTGCAGTGTGAGAGCGAAGTGCTCTAATAGGGTGATATGGTACTACAAGGGGGGGGGGAGATTAAACTCTTAAAGTAATTACTGAATATTATGTCACTTATTTATGTGCAAATGTTTAATAACGAAGAACATTAAAATATTACTGTTGGTCACATTTCGGCAAAGTTATGTGACATTAGTGATGTTTGTACTTTCAGCAGTAACTTGGTTTTAAAACCTTTACTTTAAAATATACACCGTTCAATAGTCGACCTTAATCTCACAGAGAATGTGATGATTTTATGGATAATTAAAGTCAGTCATATATCCACAAACACAACAAGCTGAAAGTCAGTGATGCTGCTCGGTTTGCAGTCCTGATCACGGCACAAGCAGGATTCACTGCACTGTTAATGTTAGCTATGTTATATTGCTGCCTCTGTTCGGTGGTGTCGCCAAACGGACTTTAACATGTGTTTGAACGAGCTGACGGTTCACTCGTTAAGCTGAAAGAAAGATGCTTTAATCACAGGAGTCACACATGTGTCCACTGGACCATCTGGGAACTCTTCTTGTTTAGCACTCGTAATAACACAAACACTAAATCCTCCTTCTCTTGTGCTGTTTTGTAGCAGTGTGTACACCTGAGACTGTCACCTGTCTGTCTGTCCTGCACTCTCTCTCTGTTTCTTTCTCTCTGATTGTGGAATAAAAGTATGAACATGTATTTATAAGTTACACTTGTGTTTGAATCCTGCAGCTTATCACACATTTGATTTCCATGTGTGACAACTGCAAGTGTCCAGAGTGAGGACAGACTGAGGGACCCACTGCTGCACATCATCTGTGAGGCTTTGCACCCCTGATGATCCACCAGGACAAACTCAGCAGTGTGTGAGGAAGAGGAGGAGGAAGAGCCAGCAGCAGCGGACAGATGGAGAGAATAGACAGACTGTTCCCTGTTTGTGAAGGACTGCTAGGAAAGTTTAACATAACTAATTATCTGTCCTGAATCAGACTTATTAGGTAATGTTCAAATAATTTGATCATCCCAGTGTTTTCAGTGTGGGAGAAAGTACTCAGGGCCTTCAAGTTACACACTATGAAAGGCAGCAACAAGTTTAATATTCAGAAACCTAAAGTATGTATCAGCAGCAGAATGGAGCTAAAAATAAATGTTTGTTTCAGTTCTATGAAGCTTTGAGTATTTTGGATTAGTAGCACTGCTGTGTTTGTTGCATCATATTGCTGTAATTGTTTATATGCTTCATATATTCTGAGCTAAGTTGATCTATAGTGTTACATCATATTCTATAAGGATGTTATGTGTTTGTATACTTTCTGCCCAGTTTGACCCATTTAGCAGAAGTCAGCCTGTTTAAGGCTCTGATATCTATTCTGTATGACTTAAAGCAGTTATGACATGGTCTGATTTTCTCACCCAATAAAGGAATATTTAATATATCAGTCTGATCTTCATTCTGTCAGAAACAGTTTTCACAGCTCGTACATTTTCCTTTTTATACATATATGTAAGCATTGAGCCAAATTTAGTAATGCCAACATATTAAAAGAACAATATTTGTCTCTTATATATTTGTTTATTTGTTTATTTATAAGGAACCCCATTAGCTTCCACAACAGTGGTTGCTAGTCTTCCTGGGGCCCAAACCATCAAATACAAAAATAAAATGTTACACAATGAGTTGGATGCAAAATGTCCACATAATTTGGCACTTACATCCACAATAAGATTTTACAATTCTGAAAATGTAAACATGTAAATATTAAAAATTATAAAAAAAATAGAAAATAAAATAAAATAAAAAAAAAAACACTCAAACAAAATACACAATTTCCATTACAAGTGACATTACCCTCTTAAAATTTACAAATAAATTAAAAACTGCCTAAATAGGCTTTTAGGTGATTTTTAAAATTATGAATAGAAGCCAATTCTCTAATTGCATTAGGCAACTTATTCCACTGAAAAGATGCTCTAAATATAACAGAGTTTTTCAAAAAGTTACTTTTAACTCGAGGAGTTACTAAACTGTGGTTAGTTGAGAATCGTGTAGCATGATTATGTATTTCATCTGGATACTGCAACTGAGCATAAAAAAAGTGTGGTGTGTTTACCAGTATTGCTTTCTTTAAAAATACAAGTAAGCCATAGTATAATTTAGCTTGTACAGAAGGCCAAGAAAGTTTATCGTGCATTTTATCAATATTTGTATAATATGAACACCTTAACACTAATCTGGCCGCCCTATTTTGGACTAACTGAAGTCTGTTCAGATCTGTCTTATTAGCTGCTGACCAAATGATTGAGCAGTACTCTAGATGAGACAATACTAGTGCATTAATGACACCTTTCATAATTGAAGAAGTAATATAAAAGGAGCATTTCCTAGCTATAGCTATGCCCTGTCCCATTTTCTTAATAACAGAGTTGATGTGCTGAGACCATGAAAGGTGGTGGTTTATGGTAACACCAAGTAATTTAATCTGGGTGACCTGTTCTAATACCGATCCAGCTATGGAAAGATTTAGTTGTGGGCTGTTGACTAGGCGTACTCTACTTCCTATTAACATGGATTTGGATTTAGACACGTTTAAAATCATGTTGTTCTTACTTATCCAGTCAAACACGTTCAGCAAATCTTGTTGTAATACGCTTGTCAATTCAGAGTAGCTACTGACTGAATAAAACATGGTGGAGTCATCAGCATACATTACAAGATGGGATTTATCCAGGACGTACGGCAAGTCGTTCGTGAAGACTGAATAGAGAAGTGGACCGAGGCAGCTGCCTTGGGGTAGACCACAGTTCATTTCACAGCCCTCCGAGAAATAACCATTATAATAAACCTTTTGCCTTCTTCCAGACAAATAACTTTCCATCCAGCGCAAAGCAGCTGGTGAAAATCCACAACATTTTAGTTTATCTATCAAAAGATCATGATTTATCAAATCAAATGCAGCGCTAAAATCCAAAAATACCACCCCGACCAAATTACCATTATCTAGATATTTATACCAGTTGTCTGTCATGTGAATGAGAGCTGAGCTGGTGGAATAACCGGGTTTGTAAGCATGTTGAAACTGAGTGAGTAACTGATTTTCTGTTAGGTAATGTTGAATTTGTTCATAGACAATCCTCTCCATAATTTTACTTAGAACGGGGAGTAAACTAATAGGTCTGCTATTGACACCATTAAAAACGTCATTCTTGTTTTTAGGAATGGGAATTATTTTCGATTCTTTCCACTGCAATGGAAATAAGCTGCATGCCAAAGATCTATTAAATATGTGACATATAGGAAGGGACACAAACTTGGCTGCAACTTTGAGCAGTTTACTGTCTATGTTATCAGAGCCGGAGGATGTATCGTCAGGAAGTGATATCAATAAGCGCTCTACCATCTCCACATTCACTGCCTCAAATTTAAGTTGGCATTGCTTATTATTCATGATAACATCCTGTATAAGACGACGTGATAAGGTGGAATCGCCTCTGTTCATATTAGATTTTAAATTTATTATTTTATTGCTGTAATAATTCACAAAATAATTGGCTATGTCCTTAGCTTTACTTATAAACGTACCACCCGTGTAAATGTGAGACACCACCGGAGCAAGATCTCTACCCATTATATTATTTAAAACTTTCCACACCTTCTTGCTGTCCTTATTGGCCTCCTTGAGCTTAAGTTGATAATATTCTTTCTTCTTGAGCCTATTCAATTTAGTTACTTGATTTCTTAACTCGCGATATCTTGCCCACTCTTGTGGACTGACAGACTTATGTGCTTTTGCTTTTGCTATATCCCTTTCTGACATTGCAGCCTTAAGTTCATTATCTAGCCAAGGTGTGTAGTTCTTTTTAACAGTAAATCTTTTTAAGGGGGCATGTTTGTCAGCCAGGTAGCAAAAGTTTTCAATAAACATAGATAATGCCATATCAGGGTCACGCTCGAGGCAGATGTCAGTCCAGTGAATTTCTTTTACATCATTAATATACTTATCTGCATTGAAATTTTTGTATGATCTATGAAAAATAATCTTTTGTGCAGTTTTCAGTGGTTTCATTTTCTTAGTCAAACCTACAAGATTATGGTCACTATAACCAACTGGAATAGAAACAATATTAGAGCAATGCTCAGGAACATTTGTATATATATGATCGATACATGATGATGACCTATGACCTCCTGCGTTGACCGTGACCCGGGTGGGAATGGTGATCATCTGAGACAGGCAACAAGCCGACGCTGATGAACTTATCTTTTTCCTTAAAGGACAAGAAGGAGCTGACCAATTGATGTTAAAGTCTCCTAATAAGAACATGTCTTTGTTTTCTTCAGTTACTCTTTCCAGCATTTCACAGATTCGTTCTACATACAACATATTACTACTTGGGGGTCTATAGCAGCAACCTACTAATACAGGCCTGCCATAGGGCGGGTGTAACTGAACCCACACAATTTCCAGATCGTCAAACATTAAGTCCATTCGTAGTTTGCTTGCCATATTATCATTCATGTATAGGGCTACGCCCCCTCCAAATCTGTATCTGTCTTTCCTATACAACTCATAACCGTTTATTTCAAATTCATTATTCTCAAAGGCATCGTCTAAATGAGTCTCAGAAATAGCCAGCACACTTATCGTATTAGTTGACAACAGTGACTGAATTTCCTGAATCTTATATTTAAGGCTACAAATATTAACATGAGCTACTGAAAAATCTTTACCGGAAAATCCGGGAATAAGTATAGGGTCAGACATTTGCAGACCGATCGATCTCAACAGCTACAAATGGCAACAGAAGTCTAAATATTAACTCCGGCGTTCTGTGACCTCGGTTTAACAATTAATTTGTCATATTTCAGGATGGCAATATCACCTCTGTCTCTGGCCGATCTCAGCTGTGGTAACAGTTCTTTCCTCTTCTTCCTGATGGACTCTGAAAAATCCTCGTTGATGTAAAGATTGGTACCTTTCAGTTTTTTGGCAGATGAGAAAATTAATTGTTTATCTTTAAGTCTTTGTAGTCTGACCACAATCGGCCTGGCTCGTCCGTTTTCCTTGTCTCTTATATATAATACATCTATATATACACTGTCAAAGATACTTGTCTTTGAGTGAAGATTTAAGGTGATGGGAAATATAAATAAATGCAACTTGAATCTTTACTGAAGCTCAGTATTTGACAGTTCAAGTTCACTGCTGTAATAAATAATAATGATTAATATAATAGTAACTTTAATATTGGCCATATTATATTTTCATTACCAAAGTGAGATGACTTTAGTCTCATGAGCAACATTAGCTGATTGTTATTTAGTAACTAATCTTAAATGACTGTTCAGTACAGAAATGAAGGCCAACAATCATGTTTTACAGTCCTGTGGTCTCAGCCTCAGATACTCAACTAATCAAACAAAGATCATATAAAAACAAACAGATGAACAAAAGATTTTCTCCTTCATTTCTGTCAAACAATGCTGTATGAAACGTTTCCAGCGGTTGGTTGCTAGGCAACCTGGGCAGCGCGACGGAGGCGATACCATCCCATTTCACAAGCTTACAACCCTCGCACCTAAGGCCTTCTCGGTCTTCGAGGACACGGCCCACGTTGACCGTGAAGGGCGTGGGATACAGCCACTTACTCACCCCCTCCCTCCCGGATCACAGCTTCTTCTTCTTCTTCTTCTTCTCCTTCTTGGTTGGCAACCAATGTTAAGGAGCATTACCGTCCCCTGGCTCACAGCTCAGTGGACATTTCAATGACAAAATTTGTATTTGACACATTTGAGGAAAATACAAATAAAATAAAATAAAAATAAATAAAATAAATGTTCCCTTTGGAAATCTTATTTTTTTGCTCCTTTTTGCTCTATAAAATATTTGTTTTTCTTTTTCAGTCACTCATCTTAGCAGTAGGATTTACATGAAAAGAGAAACAAATTAAGTTTGAGTGAAAATGTACATTTTTTGCACTCTCTGGTCAACTGACTCAGTGACTCAAATGACTCAAAAAACCCGATTCACTTTGGTGAGTGACTCATTCAAACTCGATTCAGGAAAAAGAATCAAATTTACCATCACTATTTTTCTGTGCTTTCTCTCCCTCTCTTTGGTCATCTGACCCATTGTCATCTCCTCCTTTCTCTTGCCCAAGCTCTACACCTCTTCTGTCACCACCTTCACTCTCTTCTGCACCTCCTCTGTCGCCTCCTCTCTCTCCTCATCTCTCCTTCCTTGTGTCCCTCTTCGATCATCTGCTCTGCAAACCTGTTGAACCTGATATAAAAAAGCTCAGTTATTGTTTAAATGGTCTGACAGAGAATGCATGTTCCCTTACCAAGAAGTTGGAACGCATTTGATAAACTTTTTTCCTTTCCTGGGTATAATTAGCAATTTCCTTGTTATAACACCTTGAAATGTGCCTACATCTAAGGAATTCAATTCAATTCAGTTCTATCTATCTATCCATCCATCCATTCGCTTCCGCTTATCCTTTTCAGGGTTGCGGGGGGTACAGATACAGAGAAAAACCCAACAATCATATGACCCCCTATGAGCAAGCACTTTGGCGACAGTGGGAAGGAAAAACTCCCTTTTGACAGGAAGAAACCTCCGGCAGAACCAGGCTCAGGGAGGGGCGGGGCCATCTGCTGCGACCGGTTGGGGCGAGAGAAGGAAAACAGGATAAAGACATGATGTGGAAGAGACAGAGGTTAATAACAGCCTACGTCAGCCTACGTCTATTGCAGCACAACTAAGGGAGGATTCAGGGTCACCTGGTCCAGCCCTAACTATATGCTTTAGCAAAAAGGAAAGTTTGAAGCCTAATCTTAAAAGTAGAGATAGTGTCTGTCTCCTGAATCAAAACTGGAAGCTGGTTCCACAGAAGAGGGGCCTGAAAACTGAAGGCTCTCCCTCCCATTCTACTTTTAAATACTCTAGGGACAGCAAGTAGGCCTGCAGTGTGAGAGCGAAGTGCTCTAATAGGGTGATATGGTACTACAAGGTCATTAAGATAAGATGGGGCCTGATTATTTAAGACCTTGTATGTGAGGAGCAGGATTTTTTTGGACATCCTGATAATAACAAATTGCAGTCGTCCAGCCTGGAAGTGATAAATGCATGAACTAGTTTTTCAGAATATTTCTAATTTTAGAGATGTTGCGCAAATGGAAGAAAGCAGTCTTACATACTTGTTTAATATGTGCGTTGAAGGACATGTCCTGGTCAAAAATGACTCCAAGGTTCCTCACAGTGTTACTGGAGGCCAAGGTAAGGCCATCCAGAGTAAGAATCTGGTTAGACACCATATTTCTAAGATTTTCAGGGCCGAGTACAATAACCTCAGTTTTATCTGAATTAAGAAGCAGAAAGCTAGCGGCCATCCAGGTCTTTATGTCTTTAAGACATTCCTGCAGTTTAACTAATTGGTGTGTGTTACCTGGCTTCATGGATAGATAGAGCTGGGTGTCATCAGCATAGCAGTGAAAATGTATGCTATGTCTTCTAATGATGCTGCCTAGGAGAAGCATGTATAATGTAAACAGAATTGGTCCTAGCACTGAACCCTGTGGAACACCATAATTGACCCGAGTGTGTGAAGAGGACTCTCCATTTACTTGTACAAATTGGAGTCTATTAGATAGATATGATACAAACCACTGCAGTACAGTACCTGTAATACCTACAGCATGTTCTAATCGCTCTAATAGGATATTATGGTCAACAGTATCGAACGCTGCACTGAGGACAGGACAAGCACAGAGATGAGTCCACTGTCAGAGACCATAAGAAGATCATTTGTAACCTTCACTAAAGCTGTTTCTGTGCTGTGATGAGCTCTGAAACCTGACTGAAACTCTTCAAATAAGCCATTCCTCTGCAGATGATCTGTTAGCTGTTTGACAACTACTCTTTCAAGGATGTTTGATATGAAAGGAAGGTTGGAGATTGGCCTATAATTAGCTAAGACTGCTGGGTCTAGAGATGCTTTTTGAGTAAAGGTTTAACTACAGCCAGCTTGAAGGCCTGTGGTACATAGCCGATTATTAGAGATAGGTTGATCATATTTAAGATTGAAGCATTAATTAATGGCAGGACTTCTTTGAGCAGTTTTGTAGGAATGGGGTCTAAAAGACACGTTGATGGTTTGGAGGAAGTAATTATTGAAGTTAACTCAGAAAGATCAATTGGAGAAAAAGAGTCTAACTTAACATCGATGGTACTAAAAGTAGCTGTAGATAATATTACATCTATGGGATGATTATTGGTAATTTTTTCTCTAATGATAAAAATTTTATTCGTGAAGAAGTTCATGAAGTCATTACTAGTTAACGTTAAAGGGATTGTTGGCTCAGTAGAGCTCTGACTTTTTGTCAGCCTGGCTACAGTGCTGAAGAGAAACCTGGGGTTGTTCTTATTTTCTTCAATCAGTGACGAATAGTAAGATGTTCTGGCTTTGCGGAGGGCTTTCTTATAAAGCAGCAAACTATTTCTCCAGGCTAAATGATGATCCTCTAAATTTGTGACACGCCATTTCCTCTCCAGCTTACGAGTCATCTGCTTTAGGCTACGTGTTTGAGAATTATACCACGGAGTCAGGTACTTTTGATTTGAGGCCTTAGTTTTCACTGGAGCTACAGTATCCAGAGTCGTATGTAGTGAGGAGGTAAAATTATTAACAAGATAATCGACCTCTGTTGGAGTAGCGTTCAGATAGCTGCTCTGCTCTGTGTTGGTACAGGGCATTGAAGATGATAACAGTGCGTGGATTATATATTTTTAAACTTAGTTACAGCACTTTCAGAAAGACATCTACTGTGATAAAGTCTACTCTCCACTGCTGTGTAATCAATTATTGTAAATGTAAATGTTATCAGGAAATGATCAGACAGCAGAGGGTTTTCAGGAAACACTGTTAAATGTTCAGTTTCTATGCCATATGTTAAAACAAGATCTAGAGTGTGATTAAAGTGGTGGGTGGGTTCTTTTACATTTTGAGAGAAGCCAATTGAGTCTAATAACAGATTAAATGCAATGTTGAGGCTGTCATTTTTAGCATCTACATGGATGTTAAAATCACCCACAATAATTATTTTATCTGAGCTGAGCACTAAATCAGATAAAAAGTCTGAGAAATCAGAGAGAAACTCTGTGTAAGGCCCAGGTGGACGATAGATGATAACAAGTAAGACTGGTTTCTGAGTTTTACAGCTGGGGTGGACAAGGCTAAGCATCAGGCTTTCAAATGAATTAAAAGTCTGTCTTGGTCTTTCGTTAATTAATAGGGTGGTGTGAAAAATTGCTGCCACACCGCCCCCTCGGCCTGTGCTTCGAGGTTTCTGGTAGTTAGAATGACTCGGGGGTGTTGATTCATTTAAACTAACATAATCATCCTGCTGCAACCAGGTTTCTGTAAGGCAGAGTAAATCGATTTGTTGATCAATTATTAAGTCATGTACTAACAGAGACTTGGAGGAGAGAGACCTAATATTTAATAATCCACATTTCACTGTTTTACTCTTTGGTTCACATGTGGATACTGTATTGTTCTTTCTTTGTGATTTTTTATGTTTAAGTTGTTTATTGCTGGTTTTTAGTTTGTTTTTTGTCTGTTTGGGAGCTGACACAGTCTCAATGGAGATGTGTTTTTGGGGGGTAGCAGGAGGAGAGAAGCTGCAGAGAGGCGTGTAAGACTGCAACTCTGCTTCCTGGTCCCAACTCTGGATAGTCATATTTTGGGGGGTTTAATAAATTTGTCCATATTTCTAGAAATGAGAGCTGCTCCATCCAAAGTGGGATGGATGCCATCTCTCCTAACAAGACCAGGTTTCCTCCAGAAGGTTTGCCAATTGTCTATGAAGCCCACATCGTTTCTGGGACACCACTCAGACAGCCAGCAATTTAAGGAGAACATGCGGCTAAACATGTCACTCCTGGTCTGATTGGGGAGGGGACCAGAGAAAACTACAGAGTCCCACATTGTTTTGGCAAAGTTACACACCGATTCAATATTGATTTTAGTGACCTCCGATTGGCGTAACCGGGTGTCATTACTGCCGACGTGAATTATGATCTTACTGTATTTACGTTTACCCTTAGCCAGCAGTTTTAAATTTCCTTCAATGTCGCCTGCTCTGGCCCCTGGAAGACAATTGACTATGGTTGCAGGTGTCTCTAGCTTCACATGTCTGAGAACAGAATCACCAATTACCAGAGTTTGACCCCCGGCGGGTGTGTCGCCGAGTGAGGAAAAACGGTTAGACACATGAACAGGTTGGTGGTGTACCTGGGGCTTCTGTTTAAGACTATGCTTCCTCCTCACCGTCACCCAGCCGCCCTCTTTCCCCAGCTGCTTGGGGTCTGCTGGGGAAAGAGCTAGCGGGGCCTGCGCTATCTTCGGCTGCACCAGCTGCAGGGGCCTGGCTAGCTACGGGTGAATGAAGGGTGCGAATCGAGCGAACAGCAAGTGACAGCGCCACCAAGAGTCAGAAAAGGGACATAATGGGCAGCACATTGAACACATTTTATAATTGGTCAGAAACTTGTAAATAACTCATGAAAGAATAAAGTTACGTTGAAACCAAGCACACCATCGTTTTTCTTGTGACATTACCAATAAGTTTGATGTGTCACATGGCCCTCTTCCTATTGAAAAAACAAAGGTTGTATCCAAGATGGCCGACTTCTAAATGGCCACCATTGTCACCACCCATCTTGAGGAGTTTGCCCCCTCACATATACTAATGTGCCACAAACAGGACTTTAATATCACCAACCATTCCCATGTTATTACGGTGTATCCATATAAATGGCCCACCCTGTACAGTTGGAATGATAGTGTACTTGATGACATCACAGTTCTGGAGTTTTTACTGCTGTCCCCTCTTAATTTAACTGTGATTAATATTTGCAATGGAAATTACACATGACATGAAAAAGTTGCACATGATGTAGTGGTAGTAGTTATTTTAAGCAAAAAAGATCATTTTAAAATAGTATCTTAAGCACTTTCACAAAATTCGCTTTTACATATGCTTATCGTCTGTTTCATGTCTAATAAGCTTCATACAGTTAAGCAGAATCACTACATGACAGGAACATAAGCTTCATCTCTATTAATAAAAATAGTGTACATGTGTGCCTCAATAGAAACAAACAGGTGAGATGTTAGAACCCTTTTATTTTATTTTAGTAAAGACTCAAACCTGCCACAGACAGCTGCTGGGGTTTGGAAGAGAACTGAACTAATATTTCAAATATAGGCAAGGCAAGGCAAGGCAAGGCAAGGCAAGGCAAGTTTATTTATATAGCACAATTCAACAACAAGGTGATTCAAAGTGCTTTAAAGAGACATTAAAAAACAAAAACAAATAAAAAGCATGATTTAAAATTGATTAAAAAAAAAACAGTAGATAAAATCAGTAGTTAAAATGTAAGTTTTGAAATTTAAGCTTAAAAGTGTGGATTTGGTGTTTTATTCAAATGCAGCTGAGAACAGGTGAGTCTTCAACCTGCATTTAAATAAACTGAGTGTTTCAGCTGATCTGAGGCTTTCTGGGAGTTTGTTCCAGATATAAGGAGCATAAAAGCTGAATGCAGCTTCTGCGTGTCTGGTTCTGACTCTGGGAACTGATAAAAAACCGGATCCAGATGACCTGAGGGATCTGGAAGGTTCAGGTCAGGAGGTCACTGATGTATTTTGGTCCTAAACCATTCAGAGCTTTATAGACCAGCATCAGAACTTTAAAGTCTATCCTCTGACGTAGCCAGTGTAAAGACCTCAGAGCTGGACTGATGTGGTCCACTTCTTTGGTCTTAGTGAGGACTCGAGCAGCAGAGTTCTGAATGAGCTGTAGTTGTCTGATTGATTTTTTAGGTACACCTGTAAAGATGCTGTTACAGTAATCGAGCCTACTAAAGATGAATGCATGGACTAGTTTTTCCAGGTCCTGTTGAGACATCAGATCTTTTATCCTTGATATATTCATGAGGTGATAGTAAGCTGATTTTGTTATTGTCTTAATGTGTTTTTCTAAGTTTAGGTCTGCATCCATCACTACACCCAAATTTCTCGCCTGGTTTGTGGTTTTTAGGTGTATAGATTGAAGTTCTCTGGTGAACTGTAATCATTTTTCTTTGGCACCAAATGACTATTACTTCAGTTTTGTTTTTGTTTAGCTGGAGAAAATTGTGGCACAACCAGCCATTAATTTCCTCAATGCATTTACCAAGAGCCTGTACAGGGCCTCGGTCTCCTGGTGACATTGTGATATATATTTGTGTGTCATCTGCATAGCTGTGATAGTTTATTTTGTTGTTCTTTATAATCTGTGCCAGTGGGAGCATGTAAATGTTAAACAGAAGGGGTCCCAAGATGGAACCTTGGGGAACTCCACATGTGATACTTGTCTGCTCAGATGTGAAGTTACCTATTGATACAAAGTATTTCCTGTTTTCTAAGTATGTTTTGAACCAGTTTAGTACAGTTCCTGAGAGACCTGCCCAGTTCTCCAGTCGTTTGAGTAATATGTTGTGGTCAACTGTATCAAATGCTGCACTGAAATCCAGTAAAACTAAGACTGACATTTTTCCACTGTCTGTATTCAGACATATGTCATTAAACACTTTGGTCAGAGCGGTTTCAGTGCTGTGGTTCTATCTAAAACAATCAGATCATTGCAGCCTTCAGGATCTCCAAGTATCAACATGCTGTTTTTGTTTCCTCCTGAATTAAATATGTTTACTGTTAGATTTAATTCAGAGTCGGCTGTTTAAATAAGAACAGCATATTTTACATTAGGTGAAATATTCAGGTTCAGCTATACTGACAGCTCTCCAAGTAAGACTTTAACATAAAACGGTCCAGTTATGAAGCTGAACTTTAATCTGAGCCAAACCGATTTACTCAGGAACAAATCAAACACTGAAATAAACCAAACATAAACATCCATCCATCCATCTATCCATTCGCTTCCACTTCTTATCCTTTTCAGGGTCGCGGGGGCGCTGGAGCCTATCCCAGCTGTCATAGGGCGAGAGGCGGGGTACACCCTGGACAGGTCGCCAGTCTGTCACAGGGCTAACACATAGAGACAGACAACCATTCACACTCACATTTAGATTTGATTTAGACTAATCAATTAACCTATCCCCACTAAGTGCATGTCTTTGGACTGTGGGAGGAAGCCGGAGTACCCGGGGAGAACCCACGCAGACACGGGGAGAACATGCAAACTCAGGACCTTCTTGCTGTGTGGCAACAGTGCTGTCATGGGGCAGCACGGTAGCACGGTATATAGGTTATCCAAGTCTTATATGAAATACAAGTTATCTAAGTGACTTATATATCATGTTTAACCTGAGTAGTGAAAGACCGCGGGAGGGTTGAAAACGATGTGCCGGGAGTCTACTGTTCTTGCCGACTCTAGAGAGCCTCGACCTCCCGGTCTGCTATGGAGCTGGTGGGTAACAGACGCCCCCGAAAACGTCGGAACACTTTTGGAAATATATGATATCTTGATAAATCGAGCAGATATTTGAAGTTTACACAGCTACATTCTCACCTGAAAAATATGTTAAAAGTTTATTTTGTGACCCAGAAAGAGTAATATTGAAAAGTTTTTAGCTGCGCTCTTCGGCCATTGCTGTGTTTGAGTTTTGGAAGAAATGCATTCTGGGATATTTGGCTGCACCAAGTCCACACAAATCACCACTGATGCATGCTCGATAAAACAGGAGGAGCCAGAACACATCCGGGAATTTTGAGCGTACTTGGCTTGATGTGTACTGAATTGGAACAGTACTTGGTCTCCAACTGATGATGTGTAAGCATATTGAGATACAGCCTTAGTTCCTAGTTTCCCATGTTAGGTTTTTGTTTCCCAATACTTTGATAGAGGCAGCTTTATTTTTGTAACACATACACTGTTACCCCTTTAGTGTTTTAGTCCTGCAGGTGGGTCATACCTCTGCCTGCCACAGCAACACATTCAGTTCAATTCAATTTTATTTATATAGCACCAAATCACAACAGTTGCCTCATGATGCTTTACATTGTAAGGTAGACCCTACAATAAGAGTGCTACTCTGTAGTAAACTACACAGTGGTTTGGACCCAGAAGCAGGGTTCATCACGTCATCACTTAACAACAGAATTGTCCGAAAGTCTCCTTATATTTCAGTCGCATCGCTATAAGTGCAATGGTAATGTCTGCCGATAAGTTCCACTTTGTTCTTACTGTTTGCTGCGGTGATGACGTCACATGCTTTTACGAAGGTCCTGCCATATCACGAGTCCGAGAAGCACTAGGCATGTTTTTTCTCCATGAGTGCAGGGGAATAGCGATCTCCAGCCGTGTGCGTTCCTGCGCAAATGTGAGTCAAAATCCCTCCAGTTCTATGAGTCCATTTCCGCTTATAGCACGGGTTGTACTTTGACGTTAATTACAGGGGGTTTATGCTAGGAGATTTATAGAGATTGGTAGAGGCATGTGACTTACCACCGTAGCCTTTGTTGCGGGTTGGATCTGTGCACCGCAGTTGGGTTATTTAGCCACTAGAGGGCGCTGAAGACCATGTAATTGCTGACATTTCCTAATTTTGGGGCATTAGATCTTTTCTGTTGCCTGAGCTATGCAGATATTCTTGTTTCCTGCCTGTTTAAATGGAATTGTGGGACTTATGTCAGAGCATTCGGCTGATTATTTGTGTTACAGTGCATTATATTGGCGAGATGTTGGGAAGTGATGATTGTTATATTTACATGTCATAATTGTTTCTCCTTGTTTCTTGTTATTCAGAACCACACGCCTGTCCGCCCCTCCCACACTTGTTAAGTATGCCTACTGCTGTACTGTTGAGCTGCTGTTAACTTCCATTAAAGTATATCCGGCCATCACTCTCTGTGCCCCACTCTCTGACCGGACTTTAAGTCCTGAGGGAGCTATCATCCCAGCATCCCAGAGATAACTCTCTAACAAGATTAGTGGTCATAGTAAGCAAGTCTGAGGCTACGTCCACACGTACACGGGTATTTTTGAAAACTAACTTTTAAAAAATAATCCTGTCCACACGTAGACACAGAAATGAAGGAATACGCTGCTAGGAACATGCCAAAGCAACAGGTGGCGATATATTCCTAACCGTGTAGAAATGTTGGCCAATCAGAAGTCTAGAAGCCTCGGTAGGAAATAGTAAACAAAGATGGGGCATAGAAGCACAACCGAGTCGTATGTGTGGAGGGACAGTAACTGTGTGTGTATATGTAAGCATTTAAACACTGCAGAGAGGACAATTAACAGTAACAGTATTGTAGAAATTCATTTCACCGAAACAATAACGTGGCGCACAGTGTGACGTCAAAAAAGGCGCACACCTTTGACGCTGCGTTTTTTCCGTTTTTCTCGTCCACACGTAAATGCAAAAACGGAGTTTTCGAAAATATCCACCCTGGCAGGTGTTTTTAAAAATCTCCGTTTTCAGTGACCGAAAACGCCGGTTTTTCAAAAATACCCGGGTACGTGTGGACGTAGCCTCAGTATCAACTATGAAGAGAAGACTTAATGTCTTAGTGACCCCTGACCTTTACTGACCTCTGTCCTTCTGTTGCAGGTGTGTGTGTGCTGCTGCTGTCTGCACCGACTGTTTCTGCAGGTGAGTTGATGGAAGTGAAAACAATCAGTGAGACTCCAACAAGAACACAAATACACTTACTCTGTGTGTGTGTGTGTGTGTGTGTGTGTGTGTGTGTGTTTCTTCATCAAATCAAATCAAATCAAAATTTATTTATATAGCACATATTAAAAACAACAAAGTTGACCATAGTGCTTCACAGTCAGTAAAAGCATGAGACAATTAAGACAAAACAAAAAAACAAACAATAGGTAACAACACAACAAGCTAGACAACAGCCAATAATAATAATGGATTGCATTTATATAGCACTTTTCTACTCACCCAAAGCGCTTTACAATTCCACTATTCATTCACTCTCATATTCACACACTGGTGGAGGCAAGCTACAGTTGTAGCCACAGCTACAACCTGGGGAAGACTGGGGAAGACTGACAGAAGCAAGGCTGCCATATTGCGCCATCGGCCCCTCTGGCCAACACCAGTAGGCGGTAGGTGAAGTGTCTTGCCCAAGGACACAACGACCAGGGACAAAGAGAGCAGGGGGATCGAACCGGCAACCTTCCGATTACAGATGAGCCTCCCAATCCCCCTGAGCCACGGTTGCCCCCGACAGCTAACTAGTTAAAAGCATGAGACAATTAAGACAAAACAATAAAACAGGACAACAAACAATAGGTAACAACACAACAAGCTAGATAACAGCCAACTAGGTAGAATCAAAAGCCAAAGTAAAAAGATAAGTTTTAAGACATGATTTAAAAGACTGGATAGACTCGGCAGTACGAATATGAACAGGGAGGTTATTCCAGAGTCTAGGTGCCACGGTTGCAAAGGCCCGGTCACCTCTCGACTTCAGTCGAGACCTAGGTTGTGCTAGGAGCATGTGATTGGACGATCTTAGTGCTCTGTTGGGATTGTATAAGTGGAGTAGTTGGGAAAGATAGCTGGGCGCTAAATTATTTAGAATTTTAAAAGTGAACAAAAGAATTTAAAAATCTATACGATATTTAAGAGGAAGCCAATGTAATTTGGCTAAAATTGGAGTTATGCGTTCATAGATTCTCGTACCTGTTAAAAGATGCGCAGCTGCATTCTGAACTAACTGAAGCCGGTAAAGAGAAGAGTGTTGGAGGGAGTTACAGTAGTCCAGTCTGGATGTGATAAATGCCTGGAGAAGCTTTTCAAGGTCCTTTAAAGGAAGGAACGGCTTTGCTTTGGATATCTGACGCAACTGGTAAAAGCTGTTTTTTACAACAGTGGAGACCTGTTTCTCAAGTTTAAAAGAGCCATCCAGGAACACTCCAAGGTTTCTTACAGTGAGTGAGAGGTGGCTAGCAAGAGGACCTAGGGCATCAGCTAACTGGTCTGGCGGAGTGTGACTACTAAAGACTACGATTTCGGTCTTATTCTCGTTCAGTGTAAGAAAATTATGTGATAACCAAATTTTAACTTCATGCAGACAGTTGAACAGAGGTTGCAAAGAAGCAGACACATCGGATTTCAAAGGTGAATAAATCTGGATATCATCGGCATAACAGTGAAAGGAGATGTTATATTTTTTAGAAATTAATCCCAACGGTAACATGTAGAAAGAGAAAAGAGCAGGACCGAGCACGGACCCTTGAGGCACGCCACAATAAATAGGGGCAGAAGGAGAGTTGCCCCATAGCAACAGAGAAGGACTTCTCTGAGAGGTAAGATTGAAACCAGGATAAAACCGTACCTTTGAGACCAACAACATGTTCCAATCTTGATAGAAGAATGTTGTGGTTAACCGTGTCAAAGGCAGCAGTCAAGTCAAGTAAAACTAAAACCACGGAATAGCCAGAGTCAACCGTTAAAAGAAGATCATTAAAAACTCTAAGTAAGGCTGTCTCTGTGCTGTGGCGAGGTTTCAAACCAGACTGAAACTTTTCATTAATACCATTTGCATCTAAAAGCCCTGAAGTTGTTTTAGAACTACCTTTTCCAATATTTTGGAAATAAAAGGGAGTTTGGAGATCGGCCTGTAGTTAGTGAGAGCATTAGGGTCAAGATTTTTCTTTTTCATAATAGGTTGCACAACAGCATGCTTAAAGACAGACGGTACACAACCTGATGACAATGATGCATTCAGCAGAAGTAAGATACAAGGACCAATAACATGTAAAGCTTCCTTAAAGAAACGAGAAGGAAGAATATCGTGCGGGGGAGCAGAGATTTTGAGATGATCAATTATGTCTTTTAAAGCAGAATAAGACACTGGCTCAAACTGCTGAAAGACAGTCAAGCATTCAGAGGCTGGAACTGGGTCTAAAATTGATGATGAATGAGACGGATGAGAAGCCCTTAGAGCTGAGACTTTTTCAGAGAAATACTTTAAGAATTTATCACAAAGAGCAGGGGAGGCATCCCTATAAGTGATAGTGCAAGGGTTTATCACAGAGTTAAAAGTATTAAAAAGGGTTCAGGGGTTGTGGCTATAAGTCATAATAATGCTAGACAAAAAGGCAGATTTGGCAGCTTTAACAGACTTTTGATACTTAGATAAACAATTATGAAGGATGTCCAGAGAGACGTGGAGTTTGTCTTTCCTCCATTTTCTCTCAGCGTGACGACATTCACACCTAAGGGCGCGAGTAGTATCATTTAGCCAGGGTTGTGAGGATTTGGCACGTTTAATCCTCAGAGGTGCCACAGAGTTAAGAATGTCAGCGCATGTAGTATAAAAGAGGTTTGCAAGCTCAACGGCTGATAAAACCCCAATACAGTTAGCATCAGAGAGGGGAGAGTCATGGAAAGCATCAGTGTATGTGGGCGATTGACTGGGAGTTAATCGTGCGCGTTTGCCGCACAAGACCATCACTGTTCAAATCCACATTGCTCAATACAGTATTAAACAAAAGCGGGAAGTGATCAGAAATCCCAGAGTCCTTTATGTCCGTGATGCAAATATCCAGACCATAAGATAGTACCAAATCAAGTATATGACTTAGCGGAGGAGACGGCTTGCCGTGAACACTGGCGCCATCTTGGCAAAATGTATAGGTCTTCATCATCATCTCTCCTGCAAATCCTCCTCCACATCACCACATCACCCATCCCCCACAACCTCATCTCCTCCTTTCTTAGCCTTCGGTATTACATCTGTAGTAGAGTCCTCCCCTCCTCCTCCCTCTATGTCAGTGCTCAGACTCGTCTCCTACCTGGTGGTCTTCTGTCCATACGTGGTCTGTACTGCTCTGCTGCTGTCGATCTTCTCCACCTGCTCAGGTAGTTATGAACAAACTCTCTCTGATCACTTCAGTGCTCCATCCTGATGTCTTAACCCTGCCCACTGGTGACACACCTGTCGTTTCCATGGAAATGAGCCAGCCTGCTGTACAGGATGATGTCACTGCTGAACATCACTTCTGACCTGATGGATCTCAGAGTGCTGGAGTTGAAGCAGGAACTGTCTGAGTGTCTCAGTGACTAGTTTCTGTGATGCTTTCTGCTTTAACTGCTTTGAGCAACAATAAAACACTCATTACAGCCCAGATACTGACACAGAGAATCAAAGTCATCCTCACAGAAACAGGATTGAAGTCACTCAGGAATGTGAACTATGGCTGATATAAGAGGATTATTTATTTATTATGGTTTATTCTATGCTGATGAGGTTAGCCTGAGGCCACATCCACACTGATACATTTTTGTTTGAAAACGCATCTTTTTCTCTCCGTTTTGGCCTTCCGTCCACACTGAGATGGAGTTTTTGGTCAAGGAAATCAGAGCGTTGTAAAAACGCTCTCCAAAACACATACATTTGAAAACGCAGTTTTCACGTCCCAGTGTGGACAGCGAACCCGGAGCCTTTTCAAAAACAATGACGCATTTTAGTCATGTGATGCAGTCATGTGACCAATTAAACTAAGATAGCGGAGGGCATTATACAGCAATTGTTTTGTTTGCTCTCAATTCTGACAGCCCTATTAAAGATTAATATGAGTCTGTACATGCTCCAGACAGCTTTTCTTCAAATTCTTTAATTCTCACTCGCTTGTGCAACTTTGTACTTTTGTGTTACTCGCAGCAACAACTCCACCTCATTGTTAGTCCATTTAAAAAACTCGGTGCTTTTCATCAACATTTTGCCGTGACGTTTCAAAGAGCCGGAAAGTAAATAAACGGCAGACAGAAATGAGGCAGGCCGAATCGTCTTGTGTTTCACGCATGCGCAGGACTGGAACGTAAGCGTTTTCAGCCGTTTCAATATGGACGCACAACTCTGTGAAAAGGACTGAAAACGCTAGTGTGGACGCGGAGCGTTTTCAGACGAAAATGCCGTTTTCAAATCTATCCGGGCTAGTGTGGACGTGTGGACCTAGGGTGGACCTTAAAGTGTAAGCATCAATAACCTGTGATGGAAACAGGAACAAATAAAGACAAACATCACACCTCCAAGAAAGATGAGTTCTCACAAACACAGAGCTGATCTTATCATGACGGTTACTCCTGTTTTTAATGTGAAAACAGCTCACTCACAGCTGAGGTGTCAAACTGTCCTTCACAGGACTTCTGCTTTTCTTTAGTTTTAATAAATTCATTGTTTGCACATTTTTATCTCTTTAACTCTGCGACCACAGAGAAAAACAGGAACAAGACTTCTTACTCTGTCTGTCTAGGGCAGGGGTGCCCAATCCCAGTCCTCGAGAGCTACCGTCCTGCAGCTTTTAGACACATCCTTGTTCCGACACACCTGAATCAAATGAATGGCTTGTTATCAGGCCTTTGCCAAACTTGATGGCATGCTGAAGAGGTAATCAAACCATTTGATTCAGCTGTGTTGGAGTAGGGATACATCTAAAATCTGCAGGATAGTAGCTCTCGAGGACTGGGATTGGGCACCCCTGGTCTAGGGTGATCGTGGCTCAAGAGTTGGCAGTTTGTCTTGTAATCAGAAGGTGGCCGGTTCAAGCCCCAGCTTGGACAGTCTCGGTCGTTGTGTCCTTGGGCAAGACACTTCACCTACCGCCTACTGGTGTTGGCCAGAGGGGCCGATGGTGCGACATGGCAGCCTCGCTTCTATCAGTCTGCCCCAGGGCAGCTGTGGCTACAACTGTAGCTTACCTCCACCAGTGTGTGAATGAATAGTGGAATTGTAAAGCGCTGTTTAAATGCAATCCATTATTATTATTAAACTGAAAGGAAGAAAATAGTAAAAACAACCTGCAGCTGTCACCTCATTTAAACAGTTTTTAAACTGAAATCCTAAAACGACAAAACGTCACAGCATTTAAACCTTTTACACTGAGAAACAAAGAACATGTGGATTTACACCATCCAGGTCCTGATGGAGGGCCTTTGCTGCTGAGGGCCCCTCTGCCAGTAAGAGTGATTGATCCATTTAATTCATTCATCTGTCAAGTTCAAATAGCTGAACATTGAAGCATCACAGACCTGTCCATCTCCACAGAGTTGATCCAGCCCTAACTATATGCTTTAGCAAAAAGGAAAGTTTGAAGCCTAATCTTAAAAGTAGAGATAGTGTCTATTTAATATAGTATTAAATAGTTGTCATTATTTGTAGAGTATTTATTAGATGTTGTTAAAGATGATCAGATAAGCTGTTTGTTTAGTTTAATGCTGTGGCTTCAGTCAGCATCACTGCGCTGTATAGTTTTATTTTCCTGATCTTTCTGTTAATGTTGCTGAATAAAAGCTGGTTGGTCTGCACCTCACCTCTGCCTCGAGCCTCCTATAAACCAGCAGAGGGTCTTCATCCAGTTATTACAGCTCCATACAGGTCCATAATGACATTAATCCTCAAAAAACGTTCTGGCATAATAATTGTGCACACAGTGTAAAACTGAAGAAGCTTCTTGGATGAAATGTCTTCAAGAAACTTAAAATGTCCAGACACTTTTGTTTCTGAGCTCCTTAATTCAATTCAGTTTTATTTACACAGCGCCAAATCACAACAGCAGTCGCCTCAAGGCTCTTTATATTGTACAGTAGATCGTACAATAATAGATACAGAGAAAAACCCAACAATCATATGACCCCCTATGAGCAAGCACTTATTACAGTATAGCTAAGGGAGGATTGAAGTCTAATTTTAAAAGTAGAGATAGTGTCTGTCTCCTGAAAACTGAAGGTCTGTGTATATATGTATATATTTATGCTTATATTCATATTCTCTTATTCCCCTTTGTTTGATATCCTAATTCTGTACTTTCTCTGTGTTCTGCTACTACAAACTGGATTTCCTGGAGAATAAACATGAGGCATTAATAAAGTTTTATCTCTCTGTTAAAATCCCCCAAAATAAATGAAATGTGAATTTCAGGCAGACATGTTTTTAAAAGAGTCACTTAAATGGAAAAATGTCACATTCAGCTGTTGGGAACGAGCCTCATTAAGACCTCGAGTGTGAGCGACTTTGTTGTGTTTTTAAAACCAGCCAATAGGAGCGTCTGTGGATATCAGCTGAGGCTGAACTCAGGAACACCATCACATATAAATACACAGAATTAAAACACTAAATAAAAGAGATCATTAAATAAGGATCAAATCAATATGTCAGAGGTCAAAGGTCAGGCAGAAGAGGTGTGGTTAAACACTGGCAGAGCAGCAGGTCAGAGGGGGCGGGGCCATGCCAGGACTTATTTTAAGTGAAGTTTAAAGTGGAGCGACAGCAGCAGTCACACAGCAGTAACCAGCTCTGTCTGCCAGGGTCAAAGGTCAAACAAGTCCTGCAGCTGACCCACACACAGACTTACACAGAGAGTGATGAATCCACATATCACTCGGCTGGAGGAAGCGGGGTTTCCACACCGTCCAATCAGAAACCAGCGTTGACGCTGAGCCCTGGGTCTGTGACAGGAAGTCCATGAACAGGCAGACACTCAGCAGCAGGCTGACCTCTGACCTCTGAGACAGAGGGAGGAGTTTGTGTCACCAGGGGGCGCTGCAGCATCACCTGAGAGCTTTAAGAACAACAACAGTAAGTGAAAGTCACACTTCTGTTGGTGTGCGTTATCAGCAGACCTCCACCCTCTGCAGGAAGCTCAGATAAGAAGCAGCCAATCACAGAGCAGAAAGCATGTGACTTCCTGTTCCTGCTGTTACTGTGACAACAGCTCCGGGGACAGAGAGCAGCTTTCTAAAGAGGAAAGAAAACCTCCATCCCTCCAAAGAGGAAAGATGCTGTGAATGTGCAGGTGTCATGTGATTCACCTGATGTAGTGATTTAAGACTGTACGAACAATAATAACAACATGTTTAATACAGAGTCAGGTGATCCATGCAGAGCAGATCCATGTGATCAAACACAGGTGGATCACATGTTTCCTCTCCTGGAAACAGAAACCCTTCATGTATAAAGGCTCATGTACCCACTGAGCCCTGCTCTCAGATCTGTGAGGCTTTAACAAACAACAGTTTAAAATCATGTTTAGCATCTTCTGTCAGTGTGGAAGGTCACACACTTTCCTGTATGTTTGAACCCTGAACTACTGGCTGTTCATGTCAGCCTGGATATAAATACACACCTGCCTGCTGTGATAGACCCCAGCACTCACATATTACTTATAAGTGACTTATATGTATATATATGCATGTATATATTGTGTATATTGTGCTATTTCTTACTTAGTGTGTTGTGTGTCTTTGTTCCTGTTTGTACTGCAGCACTGTAACCAAAATAATTTCCCCTAATAATCAGAAGTATTGTGATTGTGATTAAAAGAAGTGAAACCAGTGTGATCTCCAGTCAGAGCAGAGGATGATGATGTAAGCAATGGGATTTTAATCAGCCTGTCTCTTTGAACTCTCAGTATCACAAAGTAATGTGGTAACATCTGGACTGATGTGTTTACTGTCAGCTAGTTTAAAGGCTGTAGGTTGCAGCCATTGCTCTAACACTGTATAAATGTAACAGGGCTCAGTGCTGGTTCTAATAGTCTGAGCTGCTTCAGGCTTTATTTGTGAAGAGCACAGCAGCTTACAAACACGTAGCTGGGCCTGGACCGCCACAAAGGAGTGTTTGTGAAAGCCTGCAGTAAATGAAGCAGCACAATGATGGAAATGCAACACAGAAATGATGAAGAGGAGCAGAATTAAAGCCAAAGCAAGTCCAGTTCATACAGTTAGGTCC
The DNA here is from genome assembly GCF_036321145.2 of Pelmatolapia mariae. Classification (NCBI taxonomy): domain Eukaryota; kingdom Metazoa; phylum Chordata; class Actinopteri; order Cichliformes; family Cichlidae; genus Pelmatolapia; species Pelmatolapia mariae. The sequence continues at coordinate 32,816,219 of NC_086229.1, forward strand.
ACGAATGAAATAAGGGAAAATAAAATATTGGTTGGATGCACCTGTCTGCACCCTTAATGCGCTCTGGTCGCTATGGTAACGTGTAAACATTTCTTTCAAAATAAGACACACGACTATAACACGGGAAAAGACCCAGGGAAAGAAAGTTAACGATAAAAACCCCGAAAACCATCAATTTCACACCGAGCCTCGACTCTCACGGCCCGGTACCAAACGACTCACGGACCGGTCCGTGACCCAGGGGTTGGGAACCGCTGCATTAAGACATGAGTAGTTCAGGGCTGCACGTCATTTTCATTGTTAATATCTTTGTGAAAAGCACATTGATGTGAAAATCATGAGAGTCAGAGTCCCTACAACACAATTAAAGATTCATTTAAAAGAAAATCACAAGTTATCATCATCTTCAGAACATTTCATTAAACATTAGAGACAGACTGCTGTGCACATCTCATTACTATCCAAATAACCTACAGTCCACAAAGGCATCATGAACCAGTGTTCAGGGCTGTGGTCTGTCCCCAGTTACATGGATCCAGCTGGTTCCCTGGAGGTGACTGTTGCTGTGGTTTGGTGTCCAGTTACTTTTGGTCCCTTTAAACCAGGCTGTCACATGTTCAGGATGTGAAACTCCTGAGCCCTTCATCCACAGTTAAGGTGGAAACCCTGAATGATGTCAGGGTTCCTGGGTCGCTGACCGAGTGTTTCCTGTTTGATTGTGTCTCTGTGCGTCATGTTCACTTCATCCTGTCATCACCATAAACCCCGCCCACATCCCCAGTCAGCCTGAGTGGGTCCTGTCTTCTCCACGTCCACACCACCTTCATGAATGCACAGGCACCCCCCGTCCCGCCCCCTCCAGACCTCCAGAGAACCCACAGAGACACACGGAGAACCCACAGAGACATAGGGAGAACCCACAGAGACACAGGGAGAACCCACAGAGACAGATGGAGGAACCCACAGAGACACAGGGAGAACCCACAGACACATAGGGAGAACCCACAGAGACACAGGGAGAACCCACAGAGACATAGGGAGAACCCAGAGAGACACAGGGAGAACCCACAGAGACACAGGGAGGAACCCACAGAGACACAGGGAGAACCCACAGAGACACAGGGAGAACCCACAGAGACACAGGGAGAACCCACAGAGACAGAGGGAGGAACCCACAGAGACACAGGGAGAACCCACAGAGACATAGGGAGAACCCACAGAGACACGGGGAGAACCCACAGAGACAGAGGGAGAACCCACAGAGACACAGGGAGAACCCACAGAGACACAGGGTGAACCCACAGAGACACAGGGAGAACCCATAGAGACACAGGGAGAACCCACAGAGACACAGGGAGAACCCACAGAGACACAGGGAGAACCCACAGAGACACAGGGAGAACCCACAGAGACACGGGGAGAACATGCAAGCAGAAAGTACAGATGGTGGAGTCAGGACCTGTCTTTTTTTGGCTAGGCCAAGAAATCAACAGTTAGCTTTTGGCCCTCTGAGCTCAAAAACCAATCCACTGTTTACAGTCAAGCTCATTCTATCAGAGATGTTACATGTTTATTTTGAACAGCCATTAAACCATGAAGCCCAGCTGTAACAGGAAGCTGCTCTTATTGAATGTGTTAATAAATCCAACCACAAATGCAAACCTGTTCATTGTGTTCACAGCTGAGGTGTTTAATCAGTGATGGAGACTCTATGACCTTATGTGACGTCTGCTGTGTGTAGGAATTTCTTTTACTTATGTATTAATCACATTATTTTATTGTATAATGCCTTGGTGCCACTGGATTTTAGCATGTCTCACACTCATACAGTAAGACAAATGGTGGGGGTCTAGTAAGGAAGTTGGGGGAAGCAGACAACTCCACAGGAAGAGTCTTTTGTCTCTTTGAGGACTCTGGGAGGTAGCAAGGGAGTGTGAACCGTAAAGTGTGAAACAGCTGTGTGCTGCCTTTTGTTCCTGGAGAAGGTATTTAACTGAGAGCCATGCTAGGCTCAGGTGAGACTCTGCTGACCGTCTGCCCCGCGATCATGCAGGCTCTCCACAACCTTGGTTTGTCTGTTCTTTTTTCCAATTAAAGAATGTTAGCTACCGCTCACCGCTCGTCTGCAGGCTTTATTTAAATGGACAACTTCCACAACAGCTGGAATCACTGAGATGGTATTTATCTATCACAGTGACTGTGCTGCACCACACCCCACTCACCTCAGAAGCTCCGCCCTCACCGTACACGAGGTCACTGCGGCCCGTCGACCTGAGGAAGGCTGCTGGTCCTGATGGTGTCCCAGGCCTAGTGTAGAAGGACTGCACAGACCAGCTGGATGGAGTCTGTCCCAAACTGCCTGGAGTCCTCCACCATCATTAAACCCCATATTTCCAGCTTCATCAACTACTGGCCACCATCTTCCCCTGTAACAATAAATGCTTTGAAAAGCTGCTCAGGGATCAGCTGCTGGTGTTTATCGGTGCTCTACAGAGAGCATACTGACTCACAGCTGCACTGACACTACGATGGCTGCCCTCTGCCCACACTGGAAGGACTCCACAGCTCCATCAGAAGATGATAAAGGACACTCCACACCGGGTCATTCACTGTTTGAACAGGCAGATCCATCAGACCAGGACAGCCTGGTCCAAACACAGCTTTGACCCAACAGCAGTGAACACAAAGCACCAACATGAGTGTGTTTGTGCAGCTGCAACACAACAGCACAGTGTTTGATTACTGGCATGTTTGTGGTTTCCAACCAGTGTGCACTGAATGGACTGACATGATTAAACACTGTATATGTGATAGAGAGACACGAGACGTCATGTTAATATGTAAAAACATGTGGTTCATACAGCACCAACTGTCATGATCCTGAGTCCATGACTCAGTGATTTTGTGTTTGGTGTATTTATTGTTATTATTTTCATTATTATTTGGGGGCTGTTTTGGGATGGTTTGTGTTTTGGGATTTTAGATACTGGGTTTCTGGGTTTGTGCTGCCTCTGTTGGTCCCTGGTGTTAGTGTTCCCCTGTCTCGTCAGGTTAATCAGGTCCAGCTGTGTCTCCCACCTGTGTGTGAATTCCCAGTATCCCTCTGTGTATTTATAGTGTGTGTTTGCCTCTGTTCCTCGTCACGTCGTCTGTGTTCATCATCTGTGTTACCCTGCGTACTCTGCATTACTCTGTGAATCCCCTGTGTGCTCTCCCTGCTGTCCTCCCTTCATGTTCAGGTTTGCTACTCTTTGGTTTAGTTTCTCCCAGTTTAGTTCATCCGTAGTTCTGTTTTGCCATCCCCACTTTATGTTTGGTATTCTTAATAAATCACCCTCACATCTGAATAAGTGCTGCATTTGAGTCCTCCTTCCACACATCACACGGCTGCTGCCCCAGTCGTGACACCAACATCAGTGATCTCAGGGTAATTATATGGATATGTATGATACTGTGGCGGACCACCAGGTGGCTCCACTCACACCCAAGTTGAAGGGAAGTGCTGGGGTGGAGATTTTGGCGTTTTCTGCATGTGAGGTTCTGCTGAGTCAGTTAATAAAGTTGGAGTGAGACACTGAGACCTCTCCTGTCGTCTTTACATACCTCCACAATACTGATGGAGGCAGCTGTCAATCAGAGGGACTGACAGGAAGTGTGGGTGTGGCCCCAGGGCCTCCATCATGCCTCCTTCCTGCTCTGATTGGAGCTCTGAGGTCAGAGGGGGTGTTTCATGATGTCTGTCTGAAGCTTCCTGACAGTCAGCAGCTTTGACCTTTGACCCACATGAAGCTGACATGTGACTAGGGCTGTGTCCCAATTCAGGGTATGCACGCTTGAAGTACGCACACTACGCGTACTACGGACGGTGCGTACTATAAGTACGGGAAGTGCGGAAGTGAGAAGCCCGTGAAGTGGGACGGTCTACCCTTTGAATTCGCGTCACCAGCTGTGCCTGCCCGTACCACGTCCCCCGATCGGCAACATGGACACAGACCACGTCCTTGCGTGTGTCATTTCCCTGCTAATGGAAGAGCCCCAACAACCCACCCGTCACGGACGAATGATCCTTTTGCGACTACGGGACACCCACGTGCAGGTACAGTGATAAATACATGGCGATACGCCTCCCCCCTGAGATATATGACGTGTGTACCTGTGTACTAGCGTAACCCCCTGATATATGCAAGTGTAGATGTGAGTCCCAGGACTGTGTGCGCCCGCAGCCAGCACACATGTGCAGGTACACTGGTACAGTACATGCGAGTGAAATCCCTGCGTGCGAGGTCCACAAGCGCAGAGGTGTGCAAAAATACAATAACATAAAACAAGCAAAATATAATAATGGCTAAATCTGAGAGTTATAAATATACGTACAATATAAGAGTGTATGCATGACTGGATGTGTATACAAAATAGGCATGCCACGTGTGTGTGTGTGTGTGTGTGTATACAAATGTTATAAATTAAATACAGTAAACAACAACATCAAAAAGATAAAATATACAGAGGCTGATAGTTGGGTCACCACAAGCACAGTGTCCACTGCCTGCAAAAATAAGAACAGCAACAATCAGAACAATAACCAGAATAAAAGAATGTCTGTCGTGTCCTGTATTTACTTTCACCAGACCAGACCCCTGTACTGCAGGATTACCTGAGTGTCCCGGTCCTGGACAGATACTTCAACAATGAGGACACCAGGCCTGATTTCCGCCTCAGCAGGGAGTCCGTGACAGCGCTGCTGAATCTACTGAAGCAGGAACGGAGACATGGGTGGGGTGCCCCGATCGAGGTCCTCGTGTTCCTCTTCTGGCTGGCGAGTGGTGCAGCCTACAGGGTCGTGTCCAGGGTGTTCGCAATACCCCGTTCCACTGTCCACCGCATTGTGCACAGGGTCACAGAGGTGGTGGTGGCCAAGCGCCACCAGGTCATCCACCTCCCACGGACCCCAGAAGACCTGCATGCCATGTCCAATGGGTTTGCACAGCTGGCAGGCCATAGGGCGTTTGTGAAGGCTGCTGGTGCAACTGACTGCTGCCATGTCCGCATCAAGCCCCCCAGCGGCCCTGACGGTCAGTGCTACAGGAACAGGAAGTTGTACCCGTCCATAATCCTGCAGGCTGTATGTGACCATCAGGGCCGCTTTGTCGATACACATGTGGGCTGGCCGGGGTCAGTGCATGACTCCAGGGTCCTCCGCCACAGCCCACTGTACCGACAGGCCCGTTACCCTCCCCCAGGGCATTTCATCCTTGCAGATGGAGGGTACCCATGTCTCCAACATCCACTCCCCCTCGTAACCCCCTACAAGAGGCCAGTCCACGGTGTGGGAGCCCAGCGCTTTAACTCACATCACGCCAGGGCACGCTCTGTCATAGAGCGTGCCTTTGGAATGATGAAGACAAGGTTCCGTGCCATCTTCCTGCAAGCGCTGGAGGTGCACCACACCTTCGTGCCACATGTATGTCACGCTAACACGAGCATCATTGTTGTATGTCCAATAATAATGGCAACTGTAGTGCACACCCTGGCATGTACACTGTACTTACAAGATTAAACATCTGTCGCAGGTCATAACAGCATGTGCCGTGCTGCACAACATCTGCATCGGTGCTGGTGACATTGTGGCCCCAGATGAGGAACCTGAGGATGATGCCCAAGATGAGGGGGAGACTGGTGTGGAGGCAGTCAGTGGTGCACACTGGCGGGACCAGCTATCGGCTGAGGTGTCTGCCCTGGAGGAGGTACCCCCGGACCACGATTATTGTCAGCAGGCAAGTATCCCTTAGTGGTGCATCTGCACAGTGCTGGGATTTCACGTGACAGACCTGTCTTAACATGCTTGTTTTCACCATGTCATTTTCCCACTGCCATGATTACAATCTAGTGACATGGCAGCTGTCGGTTCCACCAGCCCTGCAGACCCAAGTGGAGGATGTTGCGGTGGACAGTGGGAATAAGCATGCCTGAGCAACATCTGGGGACGCCTCACTCAGTACCTGGCTATGAACCGGGGGTCTCACCTGTGGCACCTCCCTCATCTCTGTGGTCCTGGTCCAGCAGACCAAGCAGCACTGCCCAAGACTCCCTGCCCAGGCACATATCAGGCCTGGTTGATGATGTGTGTGCATGCTGGGACACAGGTTTATCCTGGACCGCAGTGGGCAGTGCATTTCCCACAATCATGTTGTGTTATACGTTGCACTGCTTTCATTTCCACAATTTGTCACGTGCAATAGGTCAGGCCCCCCGAAATTGTGTCATGTAGTTTGTGACAGACATGCACTCACAGTTGGGATGTTCCCACTGTCTTTATTTTCAGAACTGAAATCATTTTGTGTGTGTAGAACAAAGGTTGGCACAACAACATAAATTAAGTTCACCTATGTACATTGCTTTTTATTTACAGAAATCAAATCACTGAAATAATCATGTTTGTACAAAACAAAGGTTGGGGTGCCAGCATAAATAAAGTTCAACTATGTACAGTGGCTGTCTGTGGACACGACTCAGTCCTTTTTCTGCTGCACTAGCTTTTCCAGGACGCCTATCAGCCTGTCCATCCTCTCGCCTCTCCGTTCCTCCATTTGCCGTTGCTGGGCCATGTCCTCCTTTATTAGGGCAATGAGGTCATCCTCCCCGTCCCTCCTTGGATTACATTCCCCACCATCCTGCACTTCTGTTTTAGCATTTCTCCATTTGCCGTCAGTTCAGCATTTCCAGCTGTGTGGAACATACACACTGCAATGTCAGGCAATACTGTTTATTGCGGGAAAGGGACAACACTGAGTGGGGCAGAGCACTTACTTTAACAGGCCCTAAGTTGGGGTCGGGGGTTCTCTGTCATATGTTTTGTTTCAATACAAGTCAATTCAGTTTTGTTTGGATGGGGCAGACTCACAACAAAAGTCGCCTCAGGGCGCTTTGGAATATCCCCTTTGACATATTTGACATGGCAGGTGTGATAACTGTGACAAATGTATGTATATGTTATATTTTATGCATTTGCATTTTATATTTAATGTGCTGCGGACACAGCTACATTCCTGCCTGGTATATGTTGACATTCCTGTTTGCGGCAGAGGCAGGGTCATATTAGTACATTATTCATACTGCCCTCGGTCTGGTACAGGATTCACAGCTTTGCAGGTCTGTTCATTTAAGGTTACGTGGGTCGGGCAGGTTTGACATGATTCACCTTGACATTTTCTATTGACCTCCCATTAACTTTTACATCGTGGCATTTGTTTCGCTCCTTCACACATATCTTACATTTGTGGGTGTTGCTGTCCTCCGCCGCCGTTTCAAGCTCCTCCGCAGCTGCTGACATCATTACGCACTGGTCTGGCTGCATCGCGCTATGCATTGTGGGATATATAGGGCCACGAAGCGTGCACCAGACCACGCTTGATATTTGGGGAAATCGACGGCGCATTTGGAGTATGCATTTGAAGTACACTTTGAATTGGGACAGCTGTCGTTGCGTGGCGGTGACGTATTCGCACTTGAAATGCGTACTTCAAGCGTGCATACCCTGAATTGGGACACAGCCAAAGAGTCAGGACGCTCTGTGGAGATCCATCAGAACAGCAGAAACACACTCATCATCTTTATAAACTTGTAATGTTAGACAAACAGCTGCAGAACATCTGGCTGTGGTTTGTTAGCTGTTTGCAGAGGAAGGCCAAAGCAAAGCTGCATCTTCATCTTCCTCAGGGCTGAATACACAACAGATACTGTAAATACACACAGGCTGCTCTTCATCACCAGCTCCTCCTCCTCTGTGACCCATCAAACTGACTGAACCTCCATCAGAGGAACATCTTCATGGTTCCTGTTCCTGAGGGGACAGAGGACAGTCAGACACTCACGTGGGTCGGTGGGTTTGATGCTGGAGTCTATCCCAGCTGTGACAGCTGATCAATATCCTACAAACAGACTGATCGGTTCTCTGATCTGTGATCGATCAGCTGGAACTAGGATGAGGATCAGAGCCAAGAATTAAACCAGGTTCATAGATTCATACCTGCACGGGCAGGTCATGTGACCCTACATGTCCTCACTCACTGAGCTCTGAGCTCATTGTTCCAGTAATCTGTGTTAAATATGGAATAATCTTTATATCATAAGTCCCATGCAAGAAAAATAACACATTATTCAAGCAAATAATTAAATTCCTCGTGCATAAAGTCAGTGCAGCACTCCAGCCAGGTGCACAAAGAAGCCAAAACCCAAAGAGGTTTCTGCTCTGCTCGCGCTGCAGCAGTGTTACGCTTGTACAGTTAATCTGCTAGCAAAGGTCATTTTAGCTTCTGCGGATCACTTTGACTTTTGATTGGCCTGAGGCGGAGCCTAAAGGAGGCCAGGGTCTCAATGTGATTGGTTACTTCATTGGTGTCAGGACCCTGGCCCTCCAGTGGATAGGGCTGTGCCATATAATGATATATATGCACCAGGGGTAAGTGCAGCCACTCAGCCTCTACTCAATGTGGTCATAGAAGCAGGTGTCACAAGTTAATCCAGTAGTAAGCTATGGCACTTAGCCACAGGTGGCAGCAGTGGACTGACCTCATGTGAGACTGCTCCAGCTGCTATGTGATAGTCAGTGGATCTGCTACAAATTGAAGATCATATGCAAGTTTTTGAAATTAAACCATGACTCTTCCTAACTTAGCTTTGAAACAAAAGATTTCTAACTCTCCGCCAGACTCAAAAACACAGGACAAACCAACTGACACACCTGAGTCACTCACTTTCTTAAATCCACTCACTCTCACTGGCTCTGTTTATTACTAATCACTGTGTAACTGCTGTAAATTCACAGTAACTGCCATCTCCTTACAAATGTTTATTGGATTAACCACACTTATACAGACTGTATATAACTACCAACTCTCTCCAGCCATGTTGATGGATTGCCTATATTGGCTGAAAATGTTCATTTCCAGGGAAAAGACACAGACAGACTGAAATATGAATGTGTCATATATTTGTTCAAGATGTATTTCTGTGTTATGGAAAACAAAAATATTAAAATCATGATGAACAACAGGAGTGGTGGTTTCTATAACTTTGTGTATATAATTTGGCATTTCTTACTGATGTAGGCCAAAAATAAATACATGATATCATTTCATTTAGTTTAAAGGTTTATTTGCAAGACACAAAAACAGAGACAGTAGAAAGTTGCAAATGCATTGCGCATGAAACGATTTCAAACGTGGTGCAGATGTGTCAGGTTAGTCTGGCTGTAGGCTGTGGCACTTGGACACAGGGGGCGCTGGTTGATTGGAGTCCTTTTGAGTGGACACAACGTAAACTGCACGTTGGCTCGAAACACATATTAATAAATTGCTCAGTGATGAACAAGTACTCAGATCATTTACCTCAGCAGTGTGCTTTGTCAAAACTAAGTAAGTGTGTTGGTAATGAACACATTGACATTCTGTTGTGCAATTGTTATTTACTTGTATTTTATAATTTGACTTTACATACTGCTGGGTGGTTTGTAAAGTTTACAATAACTAGTATTATCATTATGCTATATTTTCTAATATGTATAATAATCTCAAAAGTAATGCCTTGAAGCAGAAAATAATAATACTTTATTAAAACTTAAGACTAAAGTACAGTATTTGAATGTGTGTATTGTGTCTACTGTTTGTTAACTCACCATATTCATAAACGTCTTAATAATAAATTCCATATTCTATTACCACATTATTTGTGATCAGTGGGTTTGCGGGGTTGGGGGTGTGGGGGGGTAGGGTCTTTAGGCTTTGGCCCCCACCCCTGCCACCAGTATATTTTTAAGCAAGTATTTCTAACTTTTATTTGAATATTCAGTTTCCTACCATCTGCTCTTAAAGGATAATCACCAGGTAACCCGCCCGCCCCCTTCGCACACACATGCACACAGACAAAACACACAGTATAATTCACACCCTCATTATGGTGAATAAATATTTATGCCATTTTACACCATCAAACTTAGATAGCTCAGGATGAAGAACCTTTTGCTCTTTAAAGAACCATTTGTAATAGCTAAAGAACCATCTACAAAATAAAAAGGTTCTTTGACGTATGATGGTTCTTTAAAGAACCATGAAGACATCTGAAGAACCATTTAAGAACCATAATTTTTCTGAGAGAAGACGGTGCAGGTGTAGACTCCAGTGTCAGTGAGGTGGAGGTCTTTCAGGGTCAGACTGTAGTCTCCAATTCTCAGTGGATCTTCATCCATCTCTGTGCGACCTCTGTAAACCTGGTCTTCATTGTGTGACTGATTGTTTCCACTCTCATACACGTGGACCTTCCTCTCTTTGGGTTCAGTGAGTCTCCACTCCACTGTGACGTCCTGAGGAAGGTCAGCTGTGGTTGTAAAGGGCAGCAGCACAGACTCATCTGCATCTGTCACATTCACCACCTCTGGCAGAGGACCTGAGAGAAAACAGAGAAGAACATAGACAGATAAAAAAGGTCACTGTTACTGTTCCATGATGTAATGTGGATGCTGCTCTGTTGTTCAGCACTGTGTAAGAAGACACGGGTATTTATTACATAATTAACACATGAATCATTTGAGTGTGGTATAAAATGGGTGTGGTATATGAGACTAAATATTCCCACTGTGTGCACTGCTGAGAAGAAACACACAGCACTGCAAATTCAGTCCAATCTGTGATAAATTATATGCTACAAATGCTAACAAATCATGTCTTTGTATGTTCTCCTGCCAAAGGTTCGTTGCACCTATTATTGTTGAGGTTTACAGACATGAGTGAGGTTGATGGTCCATCGTGTCCTCTGCTGTGTAACCAGCAGCTCCTGTTCTCAGTGTTTCTCTGTGTGTTGATGTGTGAGGCTGCACAAACAGCTGCTTTCCTCTGTCAAACATACAGGCAGTACTGACTTTGAACTGTAACAAGCATTTATTTAATCGGTGAAAGTTGTGCATGAATTAGTGCAGTGTGTTGTAATCTGTCAGCTCTTCATTAGAGACATAAAGGAGACTTAAACTAATTCTTCTGCTTCAGGCTGCTACTGAGGTCTGCAGAGATTCTAGCAGCTATTAGTCAAAACCAGTAACACTGTAAGTACTCAATTTATTCTGAAGCACTTTCAGAAAATGTGCTGGGGCAGATTGTTCCACAGATTAGGAGCAGCAGTAGAGAAGGCCCCGCCCCCTCTGATCTTCCTCTTGGACCTGGGTCAGCTGGTCAGCTGACCTGAGAAACTTGGGGGGTGGTTAGGGTCAGGGTGGGGCAATTTAAAAACAAACAGAATTTTAAAATGACCTCTAACATATACAGGCCGCCAATGGAGAGAAGCCAGGATGGGACTTTAACTGGGAGTTCCAGTTAAACTCGTGCAGCAGCATTTTGTATTGTGTTAGAGGCGTCAGCAGTCCTTTAAGTTTAGAAGAGACACCTACAGTTTGTCCCTCTTCCATCTGCGTTCAGCTCTACGACACTCCCTCCTCACAGCCCGAGTGGCATCATTAAACCAAGGTCAGTTTTAGCCTTGGGCTTCCTGGTTTTTAATGGTGCCACAGAGTCCGGGATAGTTAGGCAAGAAGATTGAAACCAGGAGCTGAGGTCCTCTGTGTCCAAGGGAGTGAGATCAGCGGGGACAAACAGCTGGCTAAAAGCAGAGGAGAACTGGGCAGCAGTGGAAGGGTTAATAATCCGACAGCAGCGAACAGGAGCGCTGGTCTGAACTGCGTGAAAACACAGCATCAAATAAGACAGCCATATGGTCAGAGAAGGCAGTATGAGACAGTTCCACGTCAGACACAGGTAGACTGTGTGATAAAACCAGTGTGTGTGTCCGTGTTCATGTGTGGAAGCAGGTACAGACTGGACCAGATTAAAAGAGTCAATAAGGCCTAAAAACTCCTTCACCAGAGGTTTGTCAGGACAGCAGACATGGATATTACAATCTCCCACAATAAGACCATGATCGTAGTTGGATATAATCCCAGCTAGCAATTCTGCAAAGTCATTTATGAAGTTCTGATTGTATTTAGGGGGACGATAAATAACAGCAAAGAGCAGAGTTTGAGCGACTGACTTCAAAAGACGTGAGCTCAAAGCTGGAAGACGAGGGCTGTAAAAACACTGTTTACATTTAAAATCCTTTTAAAAACAGCCGCCGTACCTCCTCCTCTCCCTGATGTCCTTGGTGTGTTAAAATAGGAACAACCTGCTGGTAAAAGTACTGGACCCACCAGTGTTAAGCCAAGTCTCAGTGACACACATGAAGTCCAGTTTCCAGGAAGTGAATAACTCCTTCAGAATAAAAGATTTGTTCACCAGCGATCTGGCGTTTACCAGCCCAATCCTGACAGGAGCCGGGGATGAGGTATGAGCCCCAGCGGCACAGGGAGCCCGACACAGCGGCCTCTGTTTGTCAAGGTTTGCCTGGCGCACACAGCCGAGGAGGACAGGGGTCATGGCGTCATCCTGGCTAACCACGGGGATGAGGCAGGAATCCACAGGGTCCAGGAAACGTCGGTGCACAAAAACTCCAGGAAATAATCTGTGTATTCCTCTGACTGCAGTGAGATGCTGCACCAAGGACAGCTTGAGTTTAACCAGCAGCCACTGCGCCTACCCCGACGCCTTCACCCGGGAGGTAGCATGACAGCACGGCATAGGCCGGTCGGGATTTGTGACAGCAGCGGGCACCAGGAATTCTGTCCTCCGTTAGCAAAAGGATCTGTGTTTTGAACTTCAGAGATTTAGAAGCGATTGGCGATCGTACACCAGTAGAGAGCAGATCTCCTGAGTGTCACATGACAGGAACAAAAACAAACAAAACTGACAGCCACAGACGAGCAGCCACGTACACCGGCGCCATCTTGATCCCCATTTAAGGCTGCAATGAGCTGCTACTCAGAGAAAACTAATATTTGTTGCTACTGGACTGATTCCCCAGAGCACAGCAGTAAGTGCTGAAAGAAGGTGGTTAGTGAGCTGCTGGTCAAAGTGGAGAGTCAGTAACAGCTCAGCTGTAGAAGAACACCAGACCTCAGGAACAGCTCTGTGATTGGTGGCAGAGCATCTGCTCTCCATATAAGGACTCTGAATCACTGAAGCTGCTCAGACCAGCTGATCCTGGAAAAGGGCTGTGATGCTCACATTAGTCATGTGACCTCAGTCACTATCAGACAAATCCTGCCAGTTCAGATCTACAAGAGCAGCTCTGTGTTAAACCTTCAGGATGTGGGTGATGCCTCTAATGTGCTCCATCAGTGTGAGTTCAAGGCTCTGCTACCAAAGTGTTGTACATGGATGAAAGATGAGCTGATGCAAAGTTCCTCAGCAGATTCTGAGCTGTGAGAAAGATGAAAGGAGGCCACAGAGTCCAGCAGTGTTTGGGAGATACTTACCTGAATGACTGAGCACGCATCCAGACAGGATTCATTATTGTTATTGATAAGATGAACACAATAACTGAATGTGTGACTGTGGTGTTACTGAGTTACAGCTGAAGGTGATGGCTGCTGCTTCCACTTCCTGGTCTCCTCTGTGGAAACGCACACACACACACATTATAAAACATACACACACCTTCTCTGTCCTTCATCCTTTTATATGCACAGTACACAAACAGACCAAAGGCAGCAGCCGGGATGATCAGAGTGACCAGCACAGCTGAGAGGAACTGTCAGTCTGACATTATTCACAGTATGAAGGTAAAGCCATGCATACCTCCATTAAACATACTAAAGTTACACTGGGAAAAGCATCAGCTGCTGATTGTGAGAGGGTCAGGAAGTCTCTGACTGACTCTGATGTGTTTAGGACAGCAAAGTACCAACCAGCAGCTCCATTATCAAATCACCCAGGACTACAGGACTCAGCTCTGAGACACATCAGGACCTCACAGGGACTGACTGACACAGGCTGTTAGATGTAACAAAGACAGACACCAATCTGGGATGTTGGAAACAAACTTTTATTAAACACAGGTCCTTTCTTTATTACATGTATATGGATCCTTTAAAGTCATTCACATGTTTGTAGAAGAATGAAAACAGCAAAACTAATACTCAAAGTACAAATCTGCTTCTCCACGATCAACACTGACTAATTAAGATTCAGGAATAACTGATGAAGCCTCAGCAGGCTCTGAAAGAGGAGCAGAGTGAAGGATGAAGGTCGTCCATCAGACCGAGTGTGTCCTCAGCTTCCTGTTCAGAGACAAACACCACTGATGTCAGCTGTTCACCTCTGACCTTTACTAACACACCTGTGTGTGAATGTTACCTGCTCTGACTGATGAGTACACAGCACATGGATCAGCTGACTGCTCTGTAACACACACACACACACACACACACACACACACACACACACACACACACACACACACACACAGGGTTAGAGTATCACACACCTGTATGTGTGTTTCACATGTTTATATCTTCCAAGTTAGCTCAGTGGTGCTCCTCGCTGCCCCTACAGGCCTCTGCAGAAATTACAGTGTACAACACACACAGGGATTCATGGATACTCTGCTTCTGTTACACACACCTCTGAGTCAGTGCAGATTATTATGTATGCCAAAGTAAAAGCAGCTGCTGTTCTGAACACACACAGCCTAGAAGTAATGCATTTATCACTTCCAGGCTGGACTACTGTAATTCATTATTATCAGGAAGTCCTAAAAACTCCCTGGGTGTCTGTCCCATTGCTACGAGCCATTCAATCCCAGTATATAAATCAATCAATATCAATATATAAATCAATCAATATCAATATATAAATAAAATTGAATTGACTCATGATGAGTGCCATGTTGTGTCAGTATGGTGGTTACTATGGTTACCTTTCCTCTTGCCAGCTGTTTTCTTGCTTTTGATGACCACCTGACCAAAAGCGACGTCCTCAGGACCTGAAGACAGAGAGATGGATGGAGTGACTGGAGACAGAGTTCGGTCACAGCCGATATCTACAGACAAGCTGCTCTGTGAGGATTGTCAGTCCTCAAGCTCATGTTTATTATTATTATTATTATTATTATTATTATTATTATTATTTTAAGATTTGCAGTTTTCTTTTTTTTAAAATAGTTGAATTTTTTGATCGGGACAAATTTAATCAGTTGTTCATAAAGTTTGTGTCCATATTCTTGAAGCAGGTTGTAGCTGTCGCATTGAAATGTAATTATTATGTGATTGCAATGTTCAAAATGAGGTGTTTAATCTGGTTCCTATGTTGTGTTGTTGCCACCTACTGGTGGACTTGAGTATGGCGCTTGTATTTGAGTTGTAATTTTATTTTGCTGTGTTTTCATTTCTTATTTAAACGTAGTTTTTCCAAGGTGTTTGCTGGTGAAAAGAAGATTAAAATACTGGTTAAACATCAGTTGGACCATGGCCCTTTATTCTACTCCAAACATGAAAAACCCTCAGGAGCAGTTATACAGATGGACCTTTAGTTAGACTGTCTTTGTCCTCAGAGAGATAGATACAGAGATAAAGTCATGGCGACAGAGAGATGTATTATATCTATCTCTAGATATGTATATACACAGAGGATGAGAAACTAACAACTCAGGAACTTCAGCAACACTTAAAAGTAAAGAGGAACAACTTTATTAAGTGACCAATGCATTTATGTGGCCTTCATTGGTGTTAGGGTTTTCCCTCTGGTTTCCATCCCCTTACACAAAGGCTAACTTTGTGTATTTAAGTCCTCTGTCATCCTGTTGCCACGTTGTCCACATTAGCTGTGTGTTTGCATGGCTGTTCCCTCACTTATGCCTAGTTGTTAGTGATGGCCAAATGAAGCTTTCTGAAGTGCTGAAGCTTGGATTAAAAAGGGTTAATAATTTGAAGCTTTTCAACACTGTCCTCTTTGGTGACATCTGCTGGACAAACATATGAACAGCAACCGAATCTACAAGCTCCCTGTAACTGCTTCATTATGAGTGACCGCTCTGCAGAGCTGTTTCTGTTTGATATCATGTGACAGTTCTGTCAGATATCGGGCTCATATGGTGCTTTGACCATTAAAAAAACGATGTCATGTCTATTTTCATAATAAATAACTTAGATGAATTAAACCTTCCTTGCTTCAACATGTGTATTGCTGTGTTGTCCTTTTGCTTGTGACTTCTTAATGTTTTTTATTAATGAAATAAATAACATATATAACATTATAAGGGGTGGGTTTTGATTATCGATTTTCTGATTAAAATCGATTCTAGCTTGGATAACATGATATCGATTCATTACAATCCCGAATCAATTTTTAAATATAAATTTATTTTTAACCAGAAACGCCAGAATCTCAGGTTTAACCTCACAAAATGTCGACAACAACCAAACAGCTAAAACAGTAAATGAGAGCAGCTACACGGATTCTGAACAAAGACGTAAACACAGAGCAAAGACCCGCCGATGCATCAGAATCAGTGAGATGTGGCTTTCTCACGACACGCTGTTGGAGCTGAAAGCCGACAGCTCACAGATCCTGATGCGTCAGCGGGTCTGTGCTCCGTGTTTACGTCTTTTTTTGCGCTAGACTCTGAAGCTGCAGGTTTCATCTCTCTCCAACCAAAATTGACTGAACCAGCAGCCAAAGAAGATCCAAACTACGCTTCACATAAACATCGTCATGAATTCCTTCTTCCTTTTGCTGTTTTGCTTCCACCACGATAAAATCACACTCATGCACAGCTCTCTCTCTCTCTCAGTGTACTTCTAGAACAGTTTCCCGTCTAAAAATCTGTGTTATCTGTATTATTCGCTTGCCTGTTACGCACCAGTCTACTGTTATGTACAGCGCCTGTCATGGTCCTGGGGTGTTAGACCCAGCCTTTTGTGTTTTATATTGGTATCATCTTATGTTTTGGGTTCATTCTTGTTTTCTTGTTCTTAGGGGTTTTGTGTTTAGTGTTGTGTATACCTACCTGTGTCCTCCCCCAGTGCTCTGTTCATGTCCCTGAGTTTGTGTTTGTGAATTTCCTGTTTTACTTTTACACTCAGTCAATAAAGCTCACTCGCAGCACAGCTTTTGCCAGCATTTGGGTCCTTTTACGCAACACAACACAACTGCCCGCACTGGCAGCACCGTCGGACACAGTTTGTTTGTTTGTTTGTTTTAAATTTAACTGACTTCCAACAAGAAAGTCTTATTTCTGCTGTTTAATATTGAAGAAATTGAAACCTTTTAAAATGATGACAGATTACAAACTCTCAGCTGTGTCTGTAATCAAACCTCTGTAACTTTGCTTCACTTCAGCAGCATCAGGTAATGTTCACATGTTGATTCATGGTTTTCTTCAGTTTTCGTTCTACTGCAGAATATTTTTAAGATTATCTGCTTTAAAAAGCCAGAACAGGAAAATCTGCTTCATGTTTTTCTGTTTTATCCTCAGTTACTTTGACACAAAGACATCTGCTGTGATGCTCACACCTCTGATCAAGTCTCACAGTGTCAGCTTAGTTTCTATAGATACAAAAATATGGATATGTACTGATTAGTGATCAGAATGATAATATTTATGTCTGAGGCAAAATTTCCCTGATTCAAATCAAATAGATCGAATCAATTCAGGACCTTGTGAATCGAATCGAATTGATTCTAGAAATCAGTGACGACACCCAGCCCTAAATATTATACAACAATCTTATAACATGTTGTTATAACACTTATGCTGTCCTCGCCCTGAGTCTCTTAGTTTCACCAGCTAGACAGCGAGATAACGATGCTCCAATAACCAGACTTATATTCCTTTTTGCGCTGATTTATTGAAGAATGGCCTCTGACCATTGCCTTCTCTTTGACCATCGTAAAACTGAAAGTACAAAATACTGTATTAGCTAACTAACATTGTAAACTAGCTTGTTACACTCTTACTGCAAGCTAACAAGATAAAACTTTCAAATGTACAAATTATCGTACCATTTTTACACAAAACAAAAGATAATAATTATTTTATCGACACTCATACTTACAGACATAACTTGTCCAAGGCAACAACATTTTAAGGTCCGTATCAGCTTAGAACAATAACATTACGGCATCACTTTCCGCCATCTTTGATTTCTTCTTCACGTTCTCATTTTTTCCCTTCCCAAAGTAACCAAACGCATATTACAAAGCAGCCACTAGAGGGAGCTCTAGGGCAGTTTACAACTATAATATCCAGTTTAAGTTATAAAAGACAGAACACTCCCCGCCTGGTACAATACAATTGTGCCACTACAACAAACTTTTCTGATAAACATTTAGAAAAGTTTACGGCTATTACAAACACACTTATTTATCACTTGATAAAAGCAAAACCATATCAGCCATGGGTCTCAAAAACACTTTTTCACTTCCATCTTTCACAGTCTTTACTTCTGCTTTTCGAACCTTATTGTCCTTGCTCTCAAATGTTTTTACAACTTTTCCCATGCACCAGTCATTTCTGTGTGCGAGAGCATCTTTCAATAACACAACATCACCAACTCTTATGTTTGTTTTCTCATCAGTCCATTTTCTCCTTTGCTGTAGTGTTGAAAGATATTCACTTTTCCATTGTTTCCAAAAAGAGTCTGCCAAACACTGTACTTGCTTCCATTGCTTTGAGTAGAGGTCTGGCGGTGCAAAGCTTTCTGATGGTGCAGATAATGCATTGACCTTTTGTGTAAGGAGCATTGCTGGAGTGAGAAGGTTTGGTTTGTCTGGATCTGTTGAGACTGGTACAAGTGGTCTTGCATTCATTATTGCCATTACTTCTGCCATGAATGTACTCAACACTTCATGCGTCAGTTGGACATGTACGGCTTTCAACAGAATACCATCTAGGATGCGCCTTGCAACTCCAATAAGTCTCTCCCACGATCCACCCATGTGTGACGAGTGTGGAGGATTAAACAGCCATGTGCATCCTTTTTCTTGCAAGTATGAGTTTAGGTCTGTGTCCTTGTGATCAATTTGTAATTCATTGCATGCTCCAACAAAATTTGTACCTCTATCAGATCTGAGTATTTGAGCAGGTCCACGGATGCAGAAAAATCTCCTTAAGGCATTGATGAAGCTGGATGTTGACATTGATTCAATGAGCTCAATGTGCACAGCTCTCGTGGACATGCAGGTGAAAAGCACAGCCCAGCGTTTACTGTCTGCACTCCCTCCTCTGGTGCGACGTGTGGTGACCGTCCAGGGTCCAAAGACATCCAGTCCTACACTAGTGAACGGTGGCATTGGTGTCAGCCTGTCCACGGGTAAATCTGCCATCTTTTGGGTCTGAAGTCGTCCTCGAAGCTTTCGACAGAGAACACACTTGTAAATAACAGAAGAGACGAGCCTTTTACTGCCAATAATCCAAAATCCAGCACCTCTGAGCGCTCCTTCTGTTATGTGACGCCCCTGATGTGCTACCTTCTCATGATGGTATCTAATAAGAAGGATGGCTATATGATGAGCATTTGGGATAATGAGTGGATGTTTCTCATCTTTTGTTAGGTTAGCAGGTGCCAATCGACCTCCTAGTCTGAGGAGCCCATCTTCATCAATAACTGGATTTAACCTTTGAAGACGGCTTTGTTTTGGAAGTGGCTGATTTTCTTTTATGCATCTGTACTCTTCCTTGAACGTTTCACTTTGTACTGTGTGAATGATGAACTTTGCTGCTTTAGACACTTCATCTGCAGTGTTAGTTTCACTGAAACACTTCCAGCCTTTACCTTCTGTGTTTGTTTTCTTGAATGATGCCGCCACACGCTTTAGTGATGCAATAGTGCGACACAATCTCATCCAGTGAGAGAATCTTCCAAAACGGCATGGCTCTAACTGTGTTACTGAGGCTTTGGTAACAAAACTTGCTATTTCAGGTCTGATCTCTGCATCTGTGTCAGGATCGATCAGTGTGAAACTATCACAGTGAGACTTCTCTATGCCGTGTTGTGTCAAAAAGGAAGGACCACTAAACCAGTTCGTGGAAGCCAATGCAGAAGCTGCAATCGGTCTAGTGGCTGTGTCTGCTGGATTGTCACTAGTGGCTATGTAAAACCACTGTGCTGGATGTGTAGTCTTTCTGATTCTAATCACTCGGTTAGCCACGTAAGTGTAGAACCTCTTTGTGTTGTTGTGTATGTAACCAAGAACGATTTTACTGTCTGTGAAAAATCTGACAGTGTCTACTTCAATGTCAATCTCATCTCTAATGAGTTCGTACATCTCTACAGCTAACACTGCTGCACATAACTCCAATCTAGGAACAGTGTGAGCGGGTCTTGGGGCTACTTTGGACTTGCCCATGATGAAACCTGTGTGCCACTGACCTTCACCATCAAGAGCTCTCAGATATGCCACTGCTCCTATGGCCATGGTGGAGGCATCTGAAAATATGCACAGTTCTTTTTTCACAGCAATGGCCTGGGAGAATGGGAGGTAGCACCTCGGTATCTGTAGCCGCTCAAGATCCTTCAATGAGCTTCTCCATTTGCTCCATTCATCTTCTCTTTCTGCAGGAAGTGATTCATCCCAGTCCTTTTGCTCTGAGGTCAATTCACGGAGAAGAGCTTTTCCCTGCATTGTGATGGGTGACACGAAACCCAGCGGGTCATACAGACTGTTAACAGTGGCCAAGACACCTCTCCTGGTGAACGGCTTTTGTTCAGTGGTGACGTGAAAGGTAAAACAGTCATTTTTAAGATTCCACAGTACCCCCAAGCTCCTTTGCAGGGGTATGTCGTCCAACTCTAAATCCAAGTCTTTTAGATCCTTGGCTCTCTCAGCAGCAGGAAACGCTTCCACTACTTTGTGGTCATTAGAGGCTATTTTGTGTAGCCTTAAGTTTGACTGTGCCAGCATCTTTTGAGCGCTTGTGAGCATCTCAACAGCTTCTTCCACTGTTGCTGTGGATGCGAGACCATCATCAACATAAAAATGTCTCATTACAAACTGCTTTGCATCATGTCCGTGCTCTTCTTCTCCCTCGACCGCAGCACGCCTCATACAATAAATAGCCACAGCTGGGGAAGGGCTATTCCCAAAAACATGAACCCTCATTCTATAATCACAAATACCTTGGTCGGGATCATTATCTTCATACCAAAGGAATCTCAGATAATCCCTATGATCATCTCTCACTTCAAAACAATAAAACATTTGTTGCACATCAGCTGAAAATGCTACAGGCTCTTTCCTAAAACGCATAAGGACACCTAGTAGTGTGTTATTTAGGTCGGGTCCACTTAATAAGACTTTGTTAAGGGACTGTCCTTCAAATTCTGCACTTGAGTCAAAGACTACTCTCAGCTGATTAGGTTTTTGTGGGTGGTACACACCGAAGGATGGCAAGTACCAGTGTTCTTTGTTTGAGTCCAAAGGTGGAGCGACTTCTGCATGGTCATTGTCTAGCATGTTTTGAATGAATTCGATATATTGTCTTTTCATTTCAGGGTTCCGGTCCAGTGTCTTTCTGAGAGACTGGAGGCGCTTGAATGCTTGCTCTCTGTTACTCGGAAGCTTTGGTCTTGGAGAGCGGAATGGCAAAGGCGCCACCCAGCTGTTACATTCGTTTTGATACACCTCCTTCTCCATGATGTCAATGAAGTCTTTGTCCTCTACTGACAGTGCTGGTTTGTCATCATCTTTTGTCCTGTCAAAAACAGTTTCTCCCAGTTGATTGGTGTTTGTGTTTCCCCTGTCCTTTTTGGGGTTAGCTGTGGTGTTTAACTGGTCTTTGATTTGAAACGTGTTAGGACATGGGCAGAGGTAAGAAGCACGGCCATTCTGAAGAATATGTGTTTTGAGAACGCTCACATTAGGGGGCTTATGCGTCTTCCCCATGCAGGCTTCCCCAACTATAACCCAGCCTAAATCCAAACGCTGTGCATAAGGTGTATTGTGTGGCCCATTGATTCTCTCTCTGACTTTGTGTACCTGTATAATGTCTCTTCCCAAAAGCAACAGAATAGGTACTTGTTCTTCTACAGGAGGTACTTTTTCAGCTATCTTCTGTAAGTGTGGGAACTTCATGGCCACTTGTGGAGAGGGAATCTCTCTCCTGTCATCTGGAATCATGTCACATTCAATCAGGTTTGGGAGTGGGAGCTTCACTTTACCATCCATTGACTCGATCATGAAGTTTACTGCTGTTCTGCCGACATTATCTGACAGTCCTGAGCATGTTCTGAGCTTGTAAGTCTCTGAGCGTGTCTTAATATTAAAGAGCTCAAAAAACTGAGACTTAGCTAGTGACTTGTTACTTTGTTCATCAAGCACTGCATACATCTTTCTAGCCCGTTCTTTTTCGCCTTCTGGATAGACTAACACAGGACTTATTTTTGAGCATGAATGTGGGCTATCTGCATCACCACAGACTTCTGTGCATTTGGAAACAACTGAGGCAATTGCACTATCCTGTGTCTCCCCGCCATCATCTTTATCAGCTTCAGAGCTCTCAGCTGGAGCAGGGGGTGGACCTGGATGTAGCACTGCTAGATGCCTGTCGCTACCACAGTCCATGCATTTTATTTGAACCCTGCAGTCTCTTGCTAGATGTTGAGTAGAGCCACAGCATTTAAAACAGATTCTGTTCTCTTTTAAAAATGACTTGCGCTCATCTATGGGCTTTGCTCTAAAACTCTTGCACTTTTTAAGAGGGTGAGGCTTCTTATGTATTGGGCATACCTTGTCAGGGCTTTCTATTGGCTTGCTGTAACTATTTTGAGGTGAACTAGTGTCTGTAGGAATGTCCGTTTTGTGTACACTAATCACTTGCCTGTTACTGCCTCTGAAGCTTTTCTCCTTCTTGAAGCTTGTGTCGGCAGGAGGTGTGATGACGAAGCTTGGGTCGTTTCTTATTTTGGCTTGTTGTCTTACAAACTTTGAAAAGACACTGAAAGGGGGGAAAGAAACTTTATGTTCTTCTTTGTACTTTGCTCCTGCTGCAATCCATTTTTCCTGCAGTCCATAGGGTAACTTTTCCACAATGGGGTTGACTCCGCGAGCTGTGTCCAAATATGAGAGGCCTGGTAGGTATCCTCCATCTTTTGCACATTCTATTTCCTGCAGAACATCACCCAACTCTCTTAACTTTGTGTTGTCTCTGTTGTTTAGTTTGGGAAACTGTTCAATCTTTTTTAACAGTGCATTTTCTACCACTTCTGGAGATCCATAACATTCCTCGAGTCTTTGCCACACAAGGTTGAGAGCTGCAGCTGGATTAAAGACATGGACTGATCGGATTCTTTTGGCCTGCTGACCAGACTCAACTCCAAGCCATTTGACCATTAAATCTAGCTCCTCTTGAGCTGTAACATGCAAGTCTTTAATAGCACTTTGAAATGATGCCTTCCACGCCCAGTAGTTTTCTGGGTGGTCATCAAACTGCAAAAGTCCAGTACTTAACATTTCCCTCCGTGTCAGGTACCTTGTAATATCCTGGACACCCTGTATCTCTGTTGATGTTTGAAGAGTGTTGTACGGATAAGGTTTGGGGGAATCCAGTCTCTCTCTCTGTTGTGTTTGGAGTTCCACTTTAACATTAGCCTTTTGAGCACTGTGTGAGCCGTCATTGTCTATATCTGCATTCATAGCCATTTCGCATTGTTCACGTGCAGCTTTGTGACAGGCAAGTGGATCTACTTTTAGTTTGAATCCTTCAAGGCAAATATCTGAGTGTTTTTGTACATACTCTGCTGTGCGTTGTTTTGGACTAGCGGGTGGTCCCACCAATGGATAGCGCAGTTCACTTTTTGAGAGTCCCTCCTCCTCTTCTTCATAAACTGCAACCTCTGCTTCTGCAACTGCAACAGCCTTTTGACAACTCAAAACATGTAAATTAGCCTCAAGTTCAGTTTTTTGTTTCATTATAGCTGCTTCTCTTTCTGAATAAGCCAGCTGTGCACGTGCAATCTCTGCTTTTGCTCGTGCTTTAAGTGCTGCAGAACTTGTGGATGAACGCTTGGATGTACGCGAGCGTCTAGACTCCGCCTGTGTGTCTGCGTTGCTTGCATTATCCTTGTTCTCCATATCATCTACGTTGTGCACTTGTTCTGTTTCTTTTTGGTCTGGTGTTTCTTCCTCTTCTGGAAGATCCAGTTGATATTGCTTTCCTGACCGTAGGCTCATAACTGATGCGCTGAAAATAGCTCCTCGTGGTTGTGCCCGCTGCGCTAATGTCTTTTTACTATGCTGTCCTCGCCCTGAGTCTCTTAGTTTCACCAGCTAGACAGCGAGATAACGATGCTCCAATAACCAGACTTATATTCCTTTTTGCGCTGATTTATTGAAGAATGGCCTCTGACCATTGCCTTCTCTTTGACCATCGTAAAACTGAAAGTACAAAATACTGTATTAGCTAACTAACATTGTAAACTAGCTTGTTACACTCTTACTGCAAGCTAACAAGATAAAACTTTCAAATGTACAAATTATCGTACCATTTTTACACAAAACAAAAGATAATAATTATTTTATCGACACTCATACTTACAGACATAACTTGTCCAAGGCAACAACATTTTAAGGTCCGTATCAGCTTAGAACAATAACATTACGGCATCACTTTTCGCCATCTTTGATTTCTTCTTCACGTTCTCATTTTTTCCCTTCCCAAAGTAACCAAACGCATATTACAAAGCAGCCACTAGAGGGAGCTCTAGGGCAGTTTACAACTATAATATCCAGTTTAAGTTATAAAAGACAGAACAACACTGCCTCCACATGATTATGTAATTAACCAGTGGACAGGTACGTTTATATATAATATATATGTACTGTGTATTTCTTATGTACATTTGAGAGCTGGGAGCAGAATTTTTGATGAACTGGTTTGGTTGGTCCTCTCTTCCTGCTCCATGTATCTGATCATGCTGCACACTGATTCGCTCTCTTTTACACAAAGTCGATGCCTTATAAACCACTGAATCAGGTATGTCTGTGAAGGTTCTCACTCATCCAGCTGATTACAGTCTTGCTCGTGTGATTAGGTAGAGGATCAACAGGGGGTCCACGACCCTCCCAAAGGACCTAAAGTTAGTTACTCTTAGAACAGAAGAAGCTTCTTGGATGAAACGTCTTCAAGAAACATAAAGTTCAGATGCTTTTCTTTCCAAGCTCCTTAGACTGAATCAGGTACTGAAGCAGTGGCGTGCTGACTAAAGATTTGGACGTCATTGGTCACGTGACTCTGTTCAAACCAAACCTCGGCACAGTGTTTCTGAAGCAGTGTGTTGAATTCTTTTTTTCTACACGTGCGCTTCGGCTTCAAACGGGCCATCACTACTAGTCGAGAGTTTCTGGGTGTTACAGTCTTAGTTTCTAGTTTGTCTTTTGTTTGCTTCTTTTAATGTTTCTTTGTACCTGACTTTGAGTTTAGTAAATCAGCAATAAAGCTGCTACTTTATTTCTGCTGCCTCCGAGTCCTGTGTTTGGGTCCTACCCATGCCTGCCACACAGCCAACCGTGACATCTACAGAAACGTCTGATTCTGAGACAGCTTGATGTCTTAAAATCCATTTCTTTTTCTAACATTTCTAACAGAACACACCCCTGTACAGCTAGTCTGATATAAGTACAATTCTACTGAACAAAGTTATCTGAGAAGGTAACTTGGATTGCCTGCATGTTCCTGTGTTTAATGCTCACAGTTTGTACATATCCCTGATGAACATACTGATGACACAAAGCTAACTGTGGAAACAGACACGCCGAAGGGGAAAACTAAGAGTCACAATAACAGAATATTAGAATAGTAATAATGATAATAATAATAATAATCAGCATCATCATCAGCACCTGTTTTCTGTTCATTTGTACCTGAAGTTTGAGTCCTCACACCAGAGTAGACGGCTCGTGGATCAGCAGGATGTTTGTCTGGAACACACACAGATTTACAGACATTCATAGAGGCAGTAGTTTTCAGCCTTCACTCCTTTTAACATAGATTTAAAGAGTACAGTATGTGGTTAGATAACATGCTTGTCTTTGATGACAGCACACTGTGACAGCCTACCTCTCCTGTTGGCTCTCTGATTGGTCGTGACATCAGTGTAGGTCACATCCTCAGGAGGAGGAGACGGGTTTTTACTTCCTGAAAGAGAGGAGGAGGAAACACATGAACATGATTATGGTGACCCTCAGTATGGGTGAAATCTGTGTTTAGGACTTATCTTTGTGGTCCTTGTTGTGTTAGCCAATGTTGGGAGACATTATCTTCAAAAGTAACTTATTACTTTACAACATTATTAAACATGCTAAGTGTTACTTACTGAGAAGATTAGCTTGTTAGAGTTTTTTGCTTTTCCAAGACAATCATTTAGCTTGTTGACACTAACATGTTATTACAGACTGAAGTACTCTGTGCTGGATATGATGGACGCTGTGAAGAAACGTTTTTATATAATATACTTATTCTAGGAATCAGCTGGAGCACTTCTGCCTCGCTCTACGATAAATCCTAAAGAACTGAAAGCTGATGAAATGTAATGTCACCAATTTATTCTTTTTACACTACATTGTGACATCTTCCACACTAAAAGAATAAACTGAGACATAATATAGCTTTATGTGTCAGGGGCAACCCAAATACACATTTTATTTTGAAAGGTCACAGAGGAAATTGAAGAATCACTGAGCAGCATCACTCGAGTATACATTCAAACCCACCATGACTGCATGTCTGGATGAGTAAAACCCACTGATCTGGACAGAGGTGACCCAGTCAGTTCATTTATGTAGGGTCAGAAGGTCAGCACAGTAATCAGATTACTCCTGTTCATATCAGGTGAGTGAGAACTACCTTTAAGTTTCCAGCGGTGGAACAGAACCAGAACCACAACCAGAACCAGAACCAGGAGAAGCCAATAGACCAGACGTGGTGCAACTGAGACCAGGAGAGAGGGAGGAGGAGGACAGGGAGGACACGTAAGAGCAGTTTCTACAGGAGGAGCAACGTTTGTGGAGGTGCTCGGAGGAGGAGGACAGTGAGGAGGAGGAAGATCTGCAGAAGAGATGATGAAGATGGTTCAGTCAGTTTATTATCAGGTCACAATGTTACATCAGGTTTTAAACAGGAAGTGATGTCAGTGTTCTGACCTCTGACCCTCAGAAAGCTCTCAGGAGACTTTCCACCCTCGTTAGTAGCACATGAGTAGAGACCTTCATCAGCCTGCGTGATGTTAGTGATGATGTGCTTTGGTTTAGGACCAACAGAACTTCCATTGGTGAAGAAATAAGCTGCAACTGTGGCACCATTCCTCTGTCTGCAGCGCAGAATGACATCACTTCCTGTCCTCACAGGAAGTGCAGGGATCTCCAGGATGACACTTTTATCTGACCAGCAGAGACAAACAGAGTTAATGAGAGCAGAGTCACACAGAGACAGAGACACAGCTGGAACATCTCACCTGTAGGGCCTGATTGGACACTGAAGGAGACTCTGTCACTCTTCTGTCCAGAGGAGTCCTCACACCAGAAGGTTTCACTGGGAGCAGAAAGATCCACAACACAGTAGGAACCAAGAAGCCTCCCAAAGCCTGCAGCTGCTCCACAGTCCTCAGTGAGTCCTCCTCTGGTCCTCTTCACTGTCCATCCATCAACTGTCTGTCCATCATCAACACAACTCAGATACACTGAAGATCCACTGAAGACCTGCTGAAGGTTTGGACTGACAGACAGAGACACTGGAGGACACACACACACACACACACACAGACACACACAGACACACACACACAAACACAGACACACACACACACAGACATATACACACAGAGAGACACGCAGACACACACACACACAGAGACACACACACACACACACACACACACACACACACACAGAGACACGCAGACACACACACAGAGACACGCAGACACACACACACACACACACACACACACACAGACACACACACACACAGAGACACACACACACACACACACACACACAGACAGACACAGACACACACACACACACAGACACACACACACACACACACACACACACACAGACACACACACACACAGACACACACACAGACACACACACACACACACAGACACACACACACACACACACACACACACAGACACACACACACACACACACACACACACACACACAGAGTAAGTGTATTTGTGTTCTTGTTGGAGTCTCATTGATTGTTTTCACTTCATCGACTCACCTGCAGAAACAGTCGGTGCAGACAGCAGCAGCACACACACACCTGCAACAACATTTCAACTATTGTGAGTCTATTGCACTGCTGAATATAAAATAAATTGCACAGTGAAAGGCCACTACAGATTAGTTGTCCCCCCCTCCTTTGTCCCCCTGTCTCCCCTCACTCTCCCCTCCAGAGAGGAGTTAAACAGTCTGATGGTGTGTGGGACAAAGGAGTTTTTAAGTCTGTGGCTCTTGACTTTGAGAGAAGCAACCTGTCACTGAACAGACTCCTCTGGTGTTTTATGGCCGTGTGCAGAGGATGCCCAGCATCGTCCATAATGTCCAACAGTTTCTTTAGGACACAAAAACAGACCCAGTGATGAAGCCCATTAGACTGGATGTAGACTGGTGTATTGGTATACAATATACACAGAATAATAGAAGTTTTATTATTCTTAATATTTATACTCACTATGAATCTTGTCAAAATGAGGAGGAATACCTCAGTAGGCTGGCTTTTATTAATGCATTTATTCAAGACAATGATATGTTTTGGGTGATTTTAATGCTGATCTCACAGACAGCAGTTCTCGGTTTGCTAAACACTTAACCCACTTTTGTGAAGTTAATAATCTTATCCTGTCTACCAAAGTGTTACTGCCTGCAGACAGCTACACATACATAAGTGACGCCTGGCATAGTACATCATGGCTGGAGCACTGTATGTGTACAGCTGATGGACATGCAGCTTTAGACAACATGACTATCAGGTATGAGGTAACTGTGTCAGACCATATACCTTTTGGTTTTACTGTGAATGTGGAACAAATGCCAGCAACAACTGGAAATAATATTGCTACCAGTGAAAAATTAGACTGGTCAGCATTTAGTGAAGATGACTTCTTAGCTGATCATAGTAATACTGATATACATCTGAACAACATTTCTTTGCCCAGAGAAGCTGTTTTGTGCAAGGATGTCAACTGTAAGAATGCTGTGCATAAACTCTGCTCCATGTATGATGATATAGTGACTGCTCTGTATGAATGTGGCACACTGCTTGATAAACAATATAAGCATAAGAAACCTAACATCAGACCTAGAAAGAACTCGTATCCATGTACCAGGATGAAGCTCGTGTAGCTTATAAATGTTGGGCCATGGCTGGAAGAGCTAAACAAGGCCCAGAATTTGAACAGAAAAAATGTGTGAATGCCAGATACAAGTACGCTGTTCGCTTTATAACTAAAAATGAGCAAATGCTGAGAGCAGCTTCTTTGGCCAGGAAAACGCTGTGTAATAATGTGACAGATCTTTGGAAAGAGGTGAAAGCTCTGTGTAAACCAAATTAAAATACCAAATTAAAATAAATCTGTCTAAATTAAAATACAATGAACTTCTAATGGCAGTAGACTTGAACTGGGACTGGTTGAATATAGTATCTGATGATTTTAAATCCTTCTGTGACTCTGTTAATCTTACCCAGTTGGTCAACTTACCTACAAGGCCAAATATAAAGAGTCCTGATAAATCTACTTTGATTGACCTAATTCTAACAAACGTCCCTCATAAGTTTCTGTCGTTAGGAGTGTTTTGTAACGATTTAAGAGATCACTGTGTAGTTGCTACCTGTAGGAACACTAAAATCCCTAAATGTAAACCGCGTATTATTTATAAAAGAAATTTTAAAATATTTAATGAGCAAGCGTTTCATCATGATTTGTCTATGGCAAACTGGGAATACTTGAATCTGATACCAGACATTCATTTGGCCTGGGATTATTTCAAAGAAATTTTTATGAAGATTTTAAATAAGCATGCACCTATCAGAAAATTTAGGGTTAAGGGACGGGAAAACCCTTGGTTCTCATCGGAACTATCAGAGTCTATCCACCAGCGTAATGTGGCATGGGCAAAAGCTAGAAAAAGCGATTCCCTGACTGATTGGTTAGACTTTAGGAAATTAAGAAATAAATGTACGACACTTATTAAAAAGGCTAAATCAGAATATTATTTATCTGTTACTTCAGAAAATCTCAATAACCCTCAGAAATTTTGGAAAGTAATTAAGTCCTTATCTATAAATAAAACATCACAGGCTCTTCCAAAATTTATCCTGAAAGACTCTGTCCCAGTTTATGACAGGCATGAGGTCTTAAACAGTTTTAACAAGCACTTCGTAGATGCTGGGTTTCTATTTAATACTGTGGGAGCTACCCCCACGATTCCTTGCATAGAACCCCAAATATATTCTGGTGAGTTTTTTGAGTTTTCTCCTTTTTCTGTCCAGGAAGTGCATAAAGCTCTTAAAGCCTTAGATCAAAGGAAACCCCCAGGCCCTGACTTAATAGAGCCCTATTTTCTGAAAATAGCAGCTGATTATATTGCACAACCTCTTACGATCCTTTTTAATCTTTCAATTCAAAATAATGAAATCCCACTTGTCTGGAAGTCTGCTTTTGTTACGCCAATATTAAAAGGAGGCGACCCGGCCATTTTGACTAACTACAGGCCAATATCAAACTTGTGTGTTTTGGCAAAAGTCCTTGAATCTCTTGTTAGTGAGCAATTAAAAGAGTTCTTGTACTCTAACGAAATTCTTTCAAAACTACAATCTGGGTTTAGAAAGCAGCATAGTGCTGTCACGGCTGCCACAAAAGTGATAAATGACATACTTGTTGCTCTCGATAAAAAGCAGCACTGTGCTTCTCTTTTTATTGATCTATCAAAAGCCTTTGACACTGTGGATCACGCCATTTTAAAGCAGAGGCTGCTCTCGTTAGGGCTGTCTAGACATGTTGTTTCCTGGTTTACTAATTATTTGAGTGACAGGACTCAATGCACTAAATGTGATAATCTGTGCTCAGAATTTCTGAATATTCACACTGGGGTGCCACAGGGTTCAATTTTAGGACCTCTGATGTTCATCATGTATATAAATGACTTGGGACAAAATGTGTCCAATGCCAGTATGCATTTTTATGCTGATGACACAGTTATTTATTCCTTTGGCTCAAACCTCGAAAAAGCAATACAATCCTTGCAGAAAGCTTTTGACGTGGTTCAGCACACACTTTTGGAGCTGAAATTGGTTCTTAATGCTGATAAGACCAAGCTAATGTTGTTTTCAAACATGAAGAATTCTTCTCAAACTGTCCCTGTGGTGTCCACTCTTGAGGGTGACCTCATAGAAGTGGTGCATACGTATAAATATCTTGGCTTTCTAATTGATGATTCTTTGACCTTTAAACCTCACATAGACAATCTTGTGAAAAAACTCAAATTAAAATTGGGATTTTTCTTTCGAAACAAATTTTGTTTTTCCTTTGAGACAAAAAAGCGTCTTGTGAATGCTACATTTTTATCTGTTTTAGATTATGGTGATCTGCTGTATATGAATGCTTCTGCCCAGTGTCTTCAAAAGATCGATTCAGTATATCATGCTTCTTTACGGTTTATTACAAACTGTAGGGCTTTGACCCATTGTTGTGATCTGTATGTTCGTGTGGGGTGGCCTTCGTTGTCCTCCAGGAGATTTGCTCACTGGTGCATCTTTATTTATAAGGCCCTGCTTGGTCAAATGCCCACATACATTTGTGATCTGCTCACACGGAAAAGCACCGTTTCCTATAGCTTGTGTTCAAGCGATCTTTTGTTGCTAAATGTTCCATTTGCCAGAACTGAACTGGGAAAGAGGGCTTTTATTTATGCTGCCCCATCCACATGGAACAAGATGCAAAAAGATTGGAAGATAGCAGATCTTATTTCATTAAATGCTTTTAAGTCTAGATTGAGAGAGCCAGAGAAAATTGTTGTTTAAAATGTAATTGTTATTTTACAATATGTATGTAACTTTGTAATTTTTAACGTGTTGTCGCCTCTTGGCCAGGACTCCCTTGA
Organism: Pelmatolapia mariae; assembly: GCF_036321145.2. Lineage (NCBI taxonomy): Eukaryota > Metazoa > Chordata > Actinopteri > Cichliformes > Cichlidae > Pelmatolapia > Pelmatolapia mariae. The sequence continues at coordinate 32,848,243 of NC_086229.1, forward strand.
AAAAGAGGTTCTTAATCTCAATGGGATTATTTTTCCTGGTTAAATAAAGCTTGTAATAAAAAAAAAAAAAACCCATCTCTACCATCAACTGTTGAAGCTGTTTCTGGGGCAGATAACATTGCAGCATTGGAGATGTCACGGTCCCCGTGCCTCACCGGCTGACTCCGTGTTAGGCAACATGTTTTTGTTCTCTCTCTCCCTCTTCCTCCTGCCGTGGCGGTGCTCATTGCGGGCTCCGCCCCTGGCCCACGCACCTGTGCTCATCATTGCACCTGTCGCTGATTGTAGTAATCAGAAGAACTTCTTAAGATGGCAGACCTATGCTACTCGTCGCTGGAACGTTGAGCCACCAGCATCAGTTATCTGCAAGTCTGAGTCTGTTGGTCTTCGTGCGACCTCGTACTAATTGGATTTTTCTGTATGTGTGCAGATCTTCCCTGGACCCGTCCCTGTATCTTTGAGTGAGCGAGTGAGCGAGAGGAGCGTTGGAGGAAAAGGAGTGGGATCGTTGCTGAGAGAGTGGAGTGTATTTTCGGACCCTTCCTCTTCCCCTCGGACCCTGGAGCCCCGGACCCCTCTCCCGAACACTTTGTATATATTATCACCTGGTGAAATCACTGTAAATAAACGCACTGTCAGTTTTTGCAAAGGTCTCCTGGTCTGCGCCTGAGTCCACCTACAAAACCCTGTCAGGAGACAGCATTACAGTGTGTTGTTTAACTGTATAAAAAGTGAGTCATATGAGGACAATTCTGACATGAATAATGACACAATAAGTGTAAGGACACATGAAGTATATGAAGCCACTCATAGGTTATCTGATAGTAAAGCTTCTGGTTTGGATCACATCACTGCAGAACATTTAAAACATGCTAGTTTAAGGCTAGCTCCTCTTCTAGCGCTCTGCTTCACTGGGTTTATGGTTCATGGCATATTACCAGACTCAATGCTGTGTATTTTACTCGTACCAGTTATGAAGGACAAAGCTGCAACAGTGAGCATTCTGGATAATTACAGGCCGATTGCACTAGCCAGTATTTTATCTGAGGTGTTAGAAAGAATCTTGTTTGACAGAGTTAGTGTGTTCATCTCTTCTCTGGATAATCAGTTTGGCTTCAAACCAAAGCACAGCACTGACATGTGCATATATGCACTCAAGGAAATAGTCAGTTTGTATAGGGCTAAACATTCATCTGTCCTCATGTGTTTCATTGATGCCTCTAAAGCTTTTGATCGTGAACCACAGAAAACTTTTTGATAAATTGAAGAGACGGGGAGTTCCTCAATACATCGTGAGGATTCTCTCTTACTGGTACGCTCATCAGAACATGCAGGTTAAATGGGGAAGCAGTATTTCTGCCCCCTTTGGTGTCAGCAATGGTGTTAGACAGGGTGGGATTTTGTCTCCAATTTTATTTAATTTATATGTTGATGATCTGTCCATACAGCTGACAGCCTGTAACACTGGGTGTATATTAGGTAAAACATTGATAAATCATCTTATGCATGCAGATGACCTGGTTGTTTTTAGTCCAAGCAGTGCTGGGTTACAGGAGCTTCTTAATGTCTGTACTGAATATGGTGTGCAATATGACATAAAGTACGATGCAGTTAAAAGTGCTGTCTTGATATGTACCGAGCAGGATAAACAGCTAAATTTCCCTTTGTTTAAACTGGCCCCCAAAACTCTTGAAGTTCATAAAAAGGTGAAATACCTCGGTCACTTTATTACTGAGCAAATAAATGATGATGATGATGATGATATATACAGACAGCGGTGTAAGCTCTATGTGCAGGCAAATACTATTGCACGCAGCTTTTGTTCACTTCCAGCTAAAGTGGCTTTGTTTAAAGCGTATTGCACACCGCTATATACTGCCCCTTTGTGGTCATCCTACAAACAATGTAGCATGCATAAGCTGCATGTTGCATATAATGATGCGATGAGAATTCTTTGTAGGATAATTAGAGGGGGTAGTGCCAGCCAGATGTTTGTAGCTGTGGGTGTTTGGACCTTTCAAGCACTCTTAAGGAAGTTAATGTTTAATTTTAGAGAACGACTGGATGGTTCTACTAACAGTGTAATTTTAGCACTCACAGATCTGACAGTGAGTGGTTCCCGTTACTCATCCAGTCTGAGAAAGCACTGGTTGAAGTGTTTGTGTACTTATAGATTTCTTTTAGGTAATTGTGTTTTATGTATAATATGATTTTATATTTTTTTAAATATTTCATAACACACACACACACACACACACACACACAAATATAATTTATTTATTTATTTACTTACTTATTTTTTTAAGGTTTAAGGTTTTTAAGGTTAATACCTTACACACATCCCCCTGGATGTGTGTTTTTTTGTCTTGTTTTTTTATGGACATGAAGTCTGCCACTAAAGATTGAATTAGTGTCCTTTTCTCTGCCACTGTCACCAGAGTGTCCAGCTTCATGCCAACCACAGAGCCAGCCTTCCTGATTAGTTTCTCCAGCCTGGATGAGTCCTTCTTTGCTGTCCTGCTCCCCTCCTACTCCTGCAACCACCGACTGGTAAAACATCCTCAGGAGCTTCCTGCAGATGTTAAAAGACCTCAGCCTCCTGAGGAAGTACAGTCGGCTTTGGCCTTTTTTATACAGGTGCTGCGTGTTGCATGACCAGTCCAGTTTGTTGTCCACCCACAGCCCGAGGTACTTGTATGTGTTGACCACCTCCACCTCCTCTCCCTCCATCTGAACTGGCAGTGGACCTGGTCTGGACCTCCCGAAGTCCACAACCAGTTCCTTGGTCTTTGAGGTGTTGAGTTGCAGGTGGTTTGTGTGACTCCATGTGACGAAGTTCTTCACCAGACTTCTGTACTCCTCTTCCTGATCATCCCAGATACACCCCATTATGGCCGTGTCGTCTGCAAACCTCTGAATATGGCATAATTCAGAGTTGTAGCAGAAGTCAGAGGTGGAGAGGGGACAGCCCTGTGGTGCTCCTGTGCTGCTGACCACAGGGTCAGACGTGATGTCCTTCAGCCTGATGTACTGTGGTCTGTCAGTGAGGTAGTTGGAGATCCAAGCAACCAGGCAGGGGTCCACCTGCATCCTGTTCAGTCTCTCCTGGAGCATACAGGGCCGGATTGTATTAAAGGCACTGGAAAAGTCCAGAAACAGGATCCTGACCGTGCCTTTTCCCTTGTCCAGGTGTGAGTGGGCTCTATGTAGGAGGTACAGGATGGCATCCTCCACTCCGACATCCAGTAGTGGGTCCTGGGCATGTTGTACCTGTGGTTGGAGGAGGCTGAAAAAGAGCTCTAGTCTTCATAAGATGTGACGTCAGTGCCACCGGTCGGAAGTCATTGAGCTTATTGGGCCGGTTCTTTTTGGGGACTGGGACGATGCACGATGTCTTCCAGAGGGCGGGCACTCTCCCCAGTCGCAGGCTGAGGTGGAAGATTCTATGTAGCAGCTATCCAAGTTCAGCAGCACATGCCTTTAGCATCCTAGGACACACCTTGTCTGGGCCTGCTGCCTTCCTTTACAATTACAATTCAGTTTTATTTATACAGCACCAAATCACAACAACAGTCACCTCAAGGTGCTTTATATTGTAAGGTAGATCCTACAATAATAGATACAGAGAAAAACTCAATGATCATGTGACCCCCTATAGGCCCTTTCACATCGGACACTACATGCGCTGTGCTTACCACTAGCTAGGGCAAAGGACCCAAAATCTCTGTTTGCCTGGTGGCTGTATTATTGCTAGTACGTCACTTTTTTGCAGCCGCTTCACGTGTACTAGATGTGTTTGCTCTCTGTCATTTTACAGAGCCACCATCGAGAGCTTACTAACCTATTGCATATGCATCTGGTACACTAGCTGCACAGTGGCTCAGAGGAAACTTGACAACATAAGACACGCAGTATGAAACACATAAAGGGTGAGACAAACTGAAATAAAGGGCAAATCTAATAAACAAATAAACTTAGCTAACCTACAGAACTTAAAGATAAACATCAATATCCAAATAACTAAAACTAAAAACGCTGGGTCAACATACACAGGAACGTGACAACCTGCTGTCTTAAAGCTCAAAACATCATAAAAGATGCCTCAAATCCTGGCCTCTCTCTGTTTGAACTGTTGCCCTCAGGCAGACGGTACAGAGCAATCAGTGTAAGGCAGTGATTCCCAAAGTGTGGGGCCCGCCCCCTAGGGGCAGAGGTATTGCAGGGGGGGCGCGGCATGAAAAGGGGGAAAAAAAATAAACAACGCTTGGACACTGCTACCACGGGGCGCCCACACAAACGCAAAGCAGGAGATGAAGCATCGCTAAATATGTTTCCAAACCAACTTCATTCTAAGCCAAAGACTAGAAAATATGGTGAATCATATGTATGTATGGTCGGAGGGTAAGATGGCGCCGCCATTGCGTGCAATAGGTCGGCAGCCTTATGAAATTTCCCCTTGTGGGAGTAATAAAGGTATCAATCAATCAATCAATCAATCAATCAATCATATCTTCCCTTTGGTTTCACCTGCACAAGTGCTGAGGTAGGTCTCCCTGCATAATTAGTTTTCCCTGCATCAGGAGCAGCGCTGGGCTGTTCAAATCACGGACAAACAGTATCCCACAGTTGTTTATGTTTTTTAACCCATTTTGCAGAGGGATTTTTTGAAAAATGTATTTATAGCAATGTTGAACATTATTACACAGGAAAAAAAAAAAACAACTACATGTAAAGTAATTACATCATGATGCCTCTGCCTTTCTAAATGCAGGGACAGTAACTGCCTGTATATATAAGCGTGTAAAACCTGCAGAGTCAGATTAACAGTATTTTGTCTCTATCTGCCATTCTGCAATTTATCCCATGTAAACAATAACGTGGCGCACAGCGTGATATGAAAAAAGGCACATACCTTTGACGTTGCGTGACAAACTATATTCCTTGTCCACACGTAAACGCAAAAAAAAAGGAGTTCTCGGTGATTCGATACGCCGTTTACATGTGGCCGAAACAGCTGCGCGTTCAAAAATACCCGTGTAGGTGCGGACGGAGTGTAAAAGAGTTGGTAGTTTATTTTCTTACTACCTGTAATTTATTGCAGATTATTTGTATTTGCTTAATTGTTAAATAAATGTTTGAGGTGTGATATAAACCGCAATGGAGCAAAATATGGGTGTGTGTGGTTGAAGGATGTGTTTGTGCGTGTGCGTGCGCGCGTGCGCGCGTGCACGCGCGGGGGTGGGGGGGCGCGAACATTTTTCTTGTAAAACAAGGGGGGCCCAGCAAAAAAAGTTTGGGAACCACTGGTGTAAGGACTAATAGACTCAAACACAGCTCTTATCCAACTGCAATAACACGTCTGAATACTGCTACAAAGAAATGTTCATCACGCCACTCTTGTATTAATCTATGTGCTGACTGAAGCATGTATGTGGGAATGTATGTGAATGTTTGCTCATACTATTCTTATTAGCACTTTAAGTACACTGTAAAATGTAATATTGTGTTTAATTAAAAATATTAAATAGGCTGAACTCATTTTTTATCAATTTGTTATTAGAACTCGATTTAAATAAGTTACCAGTACTTTTTATGCAAAAACGCTGATAAACTCCATTTATTTGAGTTGTCTTAACTTAGAAAACCTAAGTAAGCTGGAAGTTTTGCTTCTCAGTGCGGAAGGATGAAAGATGTGTTTTGAAAATGCCACGTGACTACCGTCCTCCTCCCTCCCGGATCAGTCTGCATGTTCATGGCGCCTGCATTTGTTATGGAATATATTGAGAAAACCTGGAGATATTATTGTTGTCATTGCTGTGGATCTTTACTGACTTGGTGAGTAAATGTTTACTCTTATTCAAACTGATTTTGTGGCTTCTCTTAGTTTAGCACCAGGTTTATAATCTTGCTAGCTAGTTAGTGTTAGCCTAGCGTTGCTGCTGCCGCTGGGCTCATCTTACTTAAAAATTAACACCACAGCCTTAAAAACCTTACATAAAACTATGTCGGTGAAATTTTCTGTTGATCGTTTGAAATAAATAAGTGAGAAAAGAGCCCAGACAAAATTCTTCGGGAGGTGCAGCCGTTAGGGGTGGGGTAGGTAGGGGTGGGGGGTGGATAACAGAGCTCTCCGAAAACGTGGAAGCACTTTTGCAAATATGTGATATTTTGATAAATTAAGTAGATATTTGAGCATTACATAGCTACATTCTCGCCTGAAAATATCTTGAAAGGTTATTTTGTGACCCAGAAAGGGTAGTCTGGGGAAAAGGAGGATCGCATTTGTCGGCTATGTTTGTCAGAGGAGCACGGCTAAAAAACTTATTACTTTTTCTGGGTCACAAAATAAACTTTTAAGATATTTTCAGGCGAGAATGTAGCTGTGTAAATTTCAAATATCTGCTCGATTTATCAAGACATCACATATTTGCAAAACTGCTCCGACGTTTTCAGAGACGTCCATTTTTTTTCATGCTTTGTGGCTGCTTTAGAACATCTGTGGCATCTATTAATGCCAAATCTAGCCTTTATTTAACAACATAAGCAAACTCTATGTTACGATGATTGCACAGTCATTAAGGATCAAATCAATGTTCTGTTTTTTCTCCCTCTGCTTGCTTCTTACTGTCTTTGAGGCCGATCGGGACCAGCACTCCTGTTGTTGGACAGAAAGACATCAACTCAGTGGTAAGTGTTTTGGTTTTCCAATATATTAGCAACTGTCAGTGACATTTATATTAATCAGGCTGAACTTTAATCATACTGTAGATCAGCCTGTTTTACTTATTGTTTTATTTGTGCTTTGGTTTGGGGAAGTTGTTTCTTTACTGATCTTTTCCTGTCTTCTCTTATTAGACTTGAGATGTGACTGCACGATGCTGTTGCTGGTGACCACAGTTAATTCTACAAGACATGCTGTGTAAGTAAACAAAAAACAACAGTTTGGTCTGCATTTCTTGAAAGATCACATCCCCCAAACTTAGTTTAGAGGGTCTACACTGTATATAGTGAAGTCTGCAAGTTTTCTAACAGCAAAATTTGTTTTGTGCCCAAAATCATTTTGCACATCATTAGAATGAAAGTTATTGGCCATGTTTGCATAGCCCTTTTTAAAATTATGCTTTGATGACATTATTGTATGTTGGGTGGTGGTCAGAGCTATCCAGACTGACAATTGGGACATTGAATGTCACCTCTCCGGTGGGGAGGGAGCCTGAGATTGTCTAAATTGGAGTATGTTCTATACCAGAAGCAGAAAAAAATGTTTTAAGAAAGCAATTAAGTTAAAATATGATTGTTTGCTTGCAGGACACCAGGAGAGATGGTGTGGTCAGTGAAGATGGTCGCCTGCAAGTTCAAGCTCATTGCATCTCCAACCATCAACCACTGCCACTGTACTTAAGGGAAGTTAAAGACTTTCTTCTGCACCTACATTTGGATCACCTCGATCCATGACAGTCATTCAGGCAGTAATGCCTGGACTAGAAACAAGCCATCCTTAAAATATTACAACATTCCAGCTCCTGTGTTGGAATGGAAAACAAATGTGTTGTTTAAATTAGAGACTGCACTTGTGACAGAACAACAAATATTTTATTTTGATTATATAAGTAATGTAAGTACAAAACAAACTTGTGGTAGGCCTAAACTTATTTTCAGAATAATTACATCTGAGACTTTGTTTCATTGTAAGATTATAACAGCGATGGCAATATAATTGTTTGTTGTTCAGCAGAACAGTGTCCATTTTTGGCTGTTATACTTTGTTGTGTTTGAAAATAAAAGTTGGGCTGATTTTAACATCATTACAAAAAGTGTTGTTAATTATTTTTAATCATATTCAGGTTACCACAAATTGTTTTTTCATTTAGTTGAACTTGAAATGTTTGTTAGTAGGTAAACAATTAGTATTGTACAGTCAGAAATATCAAGTTATTCTTAATACTGCAGACTTGCAATGTATAAGTTGTCCTAACAGTCATCTTAAGTAAGCTTTACTTAGTTTTTTTGAGGCAACGAGTTTCCATAATTTTTTTGAGTTCTGGGAACTAAAAAAAGGCTGTACAGTGTACTCAAAATGAGTAAGTTGCCCTAACTTGGTCATCTTATGTAAACTTGATCCAATTTTTTTGAGTTCTGGGAACAAATGAGCTTGTACAGAATACTCAAAATAAATAAGTTATCCTAACTTAGTCATTTTTAGCTAAGCTTTACTCAATTTTTTTGAGGCAACGAGTTTCCATAATTTTTTTGAGTTCTGGGAACTAATTAGATTTTACAGTGTATTTCATTTATTGATTTTATAGAATTTTATTGTTTTATTTATATTTTCACATTTTTAGGGATGATGCGCTGACCGGGGAGCACTTTTAATTTCGTTGTACCTGTGACAATGACAACAAAGACATTCTGATTCTTCTAAAACATAGATCTCTCTGGCTTTGTATCAATATTTCAATCAAAACTTTGTAGAGCCACCTTTCACTCTAATTACAGCAGTGAGTCTTTCGGGGTATGTCACTACCAGCTTTGCACATCTAGAGACTGAAAAATTTGCCCATTCTTCATTGCAAAACAGCTCCAGCTCAGACAGATTGGATGGAAAGTGTCTCTGAACAGCAGTTTTCAAGTCTTGCCACAGATGCTCAATGGGATTTAGGTCTGAACTTTGACTGGCCCTTCTAACACATGGATATTCTTTGATCTAAACCATTCCACTGAAGCTCTAACTGTATGTTTAGGGTCATTGTCTTGCTGGAAGGTCAGTCTCCATCCCAGTCTCAAGTCCTTTGCAGCCTCCAACAGGTTTTCTTCCAGAATTGCCATGTATTTAGCTCCATCCATCTTCCCATCATCTCTGACCAGCTTCCCCATCCCCGTAGAAGAAAAAAAGCCCCACAGCATGATGCTGCCACCACCATGTTTCACAGTGGGGATGGTACATTCAGGGTAATGAGCAGTGTTACTTTTCTGCCACACGTAGCACTTTCATTTAGGTCAAAAAGTTCACCTTTGGTCTCGTCTGACCAGAGCACCTTCTTCCACATGTTTGCTGTGCCCCCTACATGGCTCCTGCAAACTGCAAACAGGACTTCTTATGTCTTTCGGTCAACATTGGCTTTCTTCTTGACACTCTTCCATATAGGCCAGATTTGTGGAGTACACAACTTACAGGTGTCCTGTGGACAGATTCTCCCACCTGAGCTGTGGATTTCTGCAGCTCCTCCAGAGTTGACCGTGGGCCTCTTGGAAGCTTCTCTGACCAGAGCTCCCTTTTCTCAGTTTGTCAGTTTAGGTGGACGGTCATGTCTTGGTAGGAGCATAATTTTTCCATGTTTGCATGATGGATTGAACAGTGCTCCTTGAGATGTTAGGATAGCTCGGGATATTTTTTTATAACCCATTCCTGCTTTAAACGTATCTACAACTTTATCCCTGACCTGTCTGGGGGATTCCTTGGTCTTCATGAAGCTGTTTCTTCACTAATGTTCTGTAACAAACTACTGAGGCCGTCACAGAGCAGTTGTATTTACAATGAGACTAAATTACACACAGGTGAACTTGATTAGTTAATTAGGTGACTCCTAAAGGCAATTGATAACACTGGATTTTGTCTACAGGTTTTCAGAGTAGAGGTGGCTGAATACAAATGCACACCACACTTTTCAGATATTTCTTTGCTTAAATTTTGAAAAAGATTTTTAACTTTTGTACCACTTTACAACTATGTGCTACTTTGTGTTGGTCTACCACAGAAAATCTCAATAAGAAACATTTAATTTTGTGGTTGTAAGCTGACAGAAAGTGTAAAAGTTCAAGGGGTATGAATACTTTTTCAAGGCACTGTAGGTGCTAAATGATTCAGGTATATTTTTGTTAATTTAATGAACCCTTTGAAAAAATAATTTAGAAACTAGGCCATTACCAAGGACTAATTCTGTTTACATTATACATGCTTCCCTTAGGCAGTATCATCAGAAGACATAGCATGCATTTTCACTGCTATGCAGATGACACCCAACTATATCTACCAATGAAGCCAGGTAACACACACCAATAGTGGTAAATTTCTGTCCCAAACCTTGAAAAGATAATTCTTCCACTTCTTAATGTGAGCTGTCCAGATTTATTTCTGACTCGTACATACAAACAAACGATGTCATGGTCAAAAAACTATTTTCTGCTACAGCACACATTTCCATTGCCATACTGGCGCATTCTAACCTGCTCCCACACATGTGTCGTAATGTTTATCTTACCCAACAAAATTAAACATGCAGCATTTATTCTCTGACAACATCTTATACAGAATCAAACATGTAACATAATAACTGAAACAGTATGAAAAATATTGTAACGATGGTTAAAGGTTATTTTACAGCGACAGGTTGGCTATCTCTGTGCACTGTTGTTGATTCTTTAAGGTACATGTTTGGTTGTGCTGCAGGAAAAAGGGAGTTAGTGTGTGCGGGAAGGGGAGGGGGCTTCTTGTTGTTATTGTCCAGGCCTGAAGAGAGTGTGTTGTACCGGAGGACTCTCCCTGCGTTCAGGGTTCCTCCTTTACCAGGTGTAACAGTTAAGTTTAACATCCAGGCATCCATGAAAACAGAATTTATTACATTTAACGGAGTTAGAAGTTAGCAGGAAGTTAGCTCGCTAGCTTCCACCTAAACATGATATAGCATGTTCTGACTGAGAGATTTGTGAAACAAATTCAAACGTATAGCTCTGCTATCACTTCCAACATAGATGAAGACAGAAAACTAAACAGCAGTGACATTTGTAGGGTTACTGAAGTTGGGCTAGCTGGTATATGATGTGCTACATGATTGCTAGCAACACAGCTATGTTAGCATAGCATAAACACAGTGAGACTGGAGGATGAACGCTAAGTTTTGCACTTGATAAAAGTTAACGTGAGGGTTCCCGATGGTTAGGGACAAATGCACTCGCATGGCAGGATGCTGTAAACGGACCAAACTTCAGTCAGGAGAACAACTGAGATAATCCATCCACAATACGAGGTTAGTCATTAATATACTGCTGCATGTGTAGCTGTTGCTGTTCTGTGAGTCTATCGTGCAAGTGGTGTGATATGCCCATGTAGAAAGGACGGCACTGCAACGCTGGACTTGCCCTTACTCTGGGCTCCCTCTTTATTCTGGCAACTGGTACAAAGAAAACAGCACACAGTCGTCATTAACAGTGTGCAAGGCAACTGCAACATTCAGTTCACCAGCTTGGGAGTATTTTCCTTTTGCTTTTTTTTCCAAACATAACACTTAACAAATGAAAAAGATACAACACAACATCAACAAAGTCTTTCTTTAAAAGTTCTAGCTGAAACCAAACCTGTGATCGTATAGTGGCAGTATTATTTATTTATTTTTCTCCTTTTTCCTAACCAACAACAACAATAACATATAAAACAGCTTTTCTATTATAAAACAATCATCATTGTTCATCTTTTTTTTTTCCTATACAACAGCGTCAATTAAAACTTATACTTAACAGCGCCTACCTGGTACAAAGAAAACAGCACACAGTCGTCATTAACAGTGTGCAAGGCAACTGCAACATTCAGTTCTGTTAAAAAGAATTAGAACAATTACAATCACACAGAGAAACATTCGAGCTGAGTGCAAGTCAAAAAGCACCCGACTAGCTAACGAGTATTAGCTTAGCTTTTTTTTTTTTTTTTTGTATTAGCTTAGCTTAGCATGCTAACTAAAAATGCTACTCGTGAATAAAGTTACTACCCATGCATCAAAATGCCTGTAACTTTCAGGATACATGCTAGTACTGCTTACAATCAAAATACATGTTGACAATTACCACTATAAGAATGTTTTCATTAATACACATACACAATTGACAACAGTATCGCTCACAAGCACCTACCACCAGCTTGGGAGTATTTTCCTTTGCTGAGGCATGCGCTGTGCAGCGATTAGGAACCTTAACAGTTGCAGTTGCGGTATTTGTCCACCAGGTGGCTCCAACTATTCACAAAGCACATCAATTTTGAGGAAATTCATTAAGCTATTTTCTAACTCTGTTACACATGGACTGAGCTGTAGTTATATCGAAAGGTTTTAAAAACCGAGCTTTAAAATACATAGTGGTGATAAAAACCGAGACAGGCCGACAGTAACTGTTTTTTGGGGGGGGAGGTTGAGATTAAATAGAAGAAGATACAAAGCAAATAAAACATGTTAAAAACACAAAAGCCAAAATAAACATAGGATAGTTTGTTCCCGGAAGCAGGAATCATCACGTCATCACTTAAAGACCGGATTAGTTAAACTGCAGGAATGTCTTAAAGACATAAAGACCTGGATGGCCGCTAACTTTCTGCTTCTTAATTCAGATCAAACTGAGGTTATTGTACTCGGCCCTGAAAATCTTAGAAATATGGTATCTGACCAGATTCTTACTCTGGATGCCGTCAACGCACATATTAAACAAATATGTAAGACTGCTTTCTTCCATTTGTGCAACATCTCTAAAATTAGAAATATCCTGTCTCAGGGTGACGCTGAAAAACTAGTTCATGTATTTATTACTTCCAGGCTGGACTACTGTAATTCATTATTATCAGGAAGTCCTAAAAACTCCCTGAAAAGCCTTCAGTTAATCCAAAACACTGCAGCAAGAGTCCTGACAGGGACTAGAAAGAGAGAGCATATTTCTCCTGTTTTGGCTTCCCTTCATTGGCTTCCTGTTAAATCCAGAATTCAAAATCCTGCTCCTCACATACAAGGTCTTAAATAATCAGGCCCCATCTTATCTTAATGACCTTGTAGTACCATATCACCCTATTAGAGCACTTCGCTCTCGCTGCAGGCCTACTTGTTGTTCCTAGAGTATTTAAAAGTAGAATGGGAGGCAGAGCCTTCAGTTTTCAGGCCCCTCCTCTGTGGAACCAGCTTCCAGGTTGGATTCAGGAGACAGACACTATCTCTACTTTTAAGATTAGGCTTCAAACTTTCCTTTTTGCTAAAGCATATAGTTAGGGCTGGACCAGGTGACCCTGAATCCTCCCTTAGTTATGCTGCAATAGGTGTAGGCTGCTGGGGGATTCCCATGATGCATTGAGTTTTTCTTTTCCAGTCACCTTTCTCACTCACTATGTGTTAATAGACCTCTCTGCACTGAATACTTGTTATTAATCTCTGGCTCTCTTCCACAGCATGTCTTTATCCTGTCTTCCTTCTCTCACTCCAACTGGTCGCAGCAGATGGCCCCGCCCCTCCCTGAGCCTGGTTCTGCTGGAGGTTTCTTCCTGTCAAAAGGGAGTTTTTCCTTCCCACTGTCGCCAAAGTGCTTGCTCATAAGGGGTCATATGATTGTTGGGTTTTTCTCTGTATCTATCTATTAATATAGAATATACTGTACAATATAAAGCGCCTTGAGGCAACTGTTGTTGTAATTTGGTGCTATATAAATGAAATTGAATTGAATAATATTAGATCTGTGAAATGATTATGGGTAATTTTTTCTCTAATGATTAAAATTTTATTTGTGAAGAAGTTCATGAAGTCATTACTAGTTAACGTTAAAGGGATGGTTGGCTCAATAGAGCCAACCATCCCTTTAGACAACCATTTAGAGATGATCCTCTAAATTTGTGACACGCCATTTCCTCTCCAGCTTACGAGTTATCTGCTTTAGGCTACGTGTTTGAGAATTATACCACGGAGTCAGGTACTTCTGATTTGAGGCCTTAGTTTTCACAGGAGCTACAGTATCCAGAGTCGTATGTTCAGTTTCTATGCCATATGTTAAAACAAGATCTAGAGTGTGATTAAAGTGGTGGGTGGGTTCTTTTACAGTTTGAGAGAAGCCAATTGAGTCTAATAACAGATTAAATGCCATGTTGAGGCTGTCATTTTTAGCATCTACATGGATGTTAAAATCACCCACAATAATTATTTTATCTGAGCTGAGCTCTAAATCAGATAAAAAGTCTGAGAAATCAGAGAGAAACTCTGTGTAAGGCCCAGGTGGACGATATATGATAACAAGTAAGACTGGTTTCTGAGTTTTACAGCTGGGGTGGACAAGGCTAAGCATCAGGCTTTCAAATGAATTAAAAGTCTGTCTTGGTCTTTCGTTAATTAATAGGCTGGTGTGAAAAATTGCTGCCACACCGCCCCCTCGGCCTGTGCTTCGAGGTTTCTGATAGTTAGAATGACTCGGGGGTGTTGATTCATTTAAACTAACATAATCATCCGGCTGCAACCAGGTTTCTGTAAGGCAGAGTAAATCGATTTGTTGATCAATTATTAAGTCATGAACTAACAGAGACTTGGAGGAGAGAGACCTAATATTTAATAATCCACATTTCACTGTTTTACTCTTTGGTTCAGATGTGGATACTGTATTGTTCTTTCTTTGTGATTTTTTATGTTTAAGTTGTTTGTTGCTGGTTTTTAGTTTGTTTTTTGTCTGTTTGGGAGCTGACACAGTCTCAATGGAGATGGGTTTTTGGGGGGGTAGCAGGAGGAGAGAAGCTGCAGAGAGGCGTGTAAGACTGCAACTCTGCTTCCTGGTCCCAACTCTGGATAGTCATATTTTGGGGGGTTTAATAAATTGGTCCATATTTCTAGAAATGAGAGCTGCTCCATCCAAAGTGGGATGGATGCCGTCTCTCCTAACAAGACCAGGTTTCCTCCAGAAGGTTTGCCAATTATCTATGAAGCCCACATCGTTTCTGGGACACCACTCAGACAGCCAGCAATTTAAGGAGAACATGCGGCTAAACATGTCACTCCTGGTCTGATTGGGGAGGGGACCAGAGAAAACTACAGAGTCCCACATTGTTTTGGCAAAGTTACACACCGATTCAATATTGATTTTAGTGACCTCCGATTGGCGTAACCGGGTGTCATTACTGCCGACGTGAATTATGATCTTACTGTATTTACGTTTACCCTTAGCCAGCAGTTTTAAATTTCCTTCAATGTCGCCTGCTCTGGCCCCTGGAAGACAATTGACTATGGTTGCCGGTGTCTCTAGCTTCACATGTCTGAGAACAGAATCACCAATTACCAGAGTTTGACCCCCGGCGGGTGTGTCGCCGAGTGAGGAAAAGTGGTTAGACACATGAACAGGTTGGTGGTGTACCTGGGGCTTCTGTTTAAGACTATGCTTCCTCCTCACCGTCACCCAGCCGCCCTCTTTCCCCAGCTGCTTGGGGTCTGCCGGGGAACAGCTAGCGTGGCCTGCGGTATCTTCGGCTGCACCAGCTGCAGGGGCCTGGCTAGCTACGGGTGAATGAAGGGTGCAAAGCCGAGTCTATGAAGAAAGAATGTATCTAAAACTTTTTAAATAAGCAGATAAGCTACTCAAAAACACCACCATGTTTGAGCAGGAACAGGAAGTGATACTCTACTGCAGAGAGAGAACACCAAGTGACAGCCAAGGTATGGAAGGGTTGCATGTTTACAACATGATAAACACCAGCATCCACACCGGAGTCCACCCAAGCGAGCCTTTAGTTAACGTCACTGAGTCTCTGAGATACACACAATGGTCCCTCAAACAGTGGTGCAAGTTTAGCAGTAAAGTTAGACTGAGCGTCTGACCTGGGGTGTGTCCTAACTCTAAGAAGGTCACCAACACTAAACGTGGCATGTCGATGTTTCAAGTCATAATAATGTTTCTGTTTGTCATGACTATAGTCAAGAGCCGCTCTGGTGTGGTCGTGAGTTTCCTGTAGGGAGGCTATAAGAGTCTCAGGGTAAGGTACGCCTGGTTCATCGACACCTGCTGTAGAAGGCTGAGTGATAAGGTCAAGTGGGGTGTCTAACTCACGACCATAAAGCATCATGGCAGGAGTCATACCTGCACTGTCATGGGGGGCGGTACGCAGAGCAAAGCAAATCTGAGGGAGAAACTTGTCCCATGATGTGTGTGTTACGGCCTCTGGCCTCAGGTGGCCCCGCCTTCCTCTATGGAAATCAAAGCGTTCCAGGACTCACGGGGGATTGGCTGGCCAGGGACCTATGCCCGCCCCAACTTCATGCAGATCAGAGTGTGCCAGACCACACACACCATTGGCTGCTGCAGGAGCCTTGAACACGACGGACCAATGACGCGGCTGCCTGCATTTACCGGGGAATATAAAAGGCTGAGGATCCTTCATTTGTGGGGGACTTGTTGATTTGAATAGACTGTGTAGACTGTCCCTCCTGCCTTTGCCTTTGCCTTTGCCTTTGCATTGCTGCCCTTTGCAACCTTTGAGTTGAGTAACTGCCTGTGAGATGTTTAGATGATTAGTGTTCTACTGGTTTATTAGTGTTATTTGAATATATGAGTTGTTTGTTATGTTTGTTTAAATCACCCCTTTGCCTAGTGAGTTGTTTCACTAACAGTTTTCAGTTGTGTTAATAAACCTTATGTTTTTCTTTTTATCTAACCCCCTTTTCTCTGGGCTCATTTATGTTACATCCCCTGTCGCCTAGCAGAGCCGAGTCGTAACATAAGTGGGGACTCGTCCGGGATCTGAACCCGGGACCTCTCGCACCCGAAGCGAGAATCATACGCCTAGACGAAGCACAGTGTTCACATTATAGTTGGCATCTTTAAGCATGGATGCCCCTGCATGAGGGTTTGAAGTTGCCACACTGAACACACACAAAAAGTAACATGTGACCAACACAAAGGAGTACAACAGTCACAAACTCAAAATGATTACTTGACCTGCTACAACACAAAACCAAAAGGACCATATTAATGAAACAAACCTCAATGACATCACAGAGATCTTTAAAGATGCTCCTGCTGCTTTTCTTCCTCCTCATCCTAAGCTTCCTTCTCCTTGTCCTCGACTTCCATCCAATTGTAATTCAATCTAAGTGTGTTTCTCCCTCCTCTTCCTCATTTTGTTGGAGCTGTGAAAAGAATTATTGTGAATCTGAATTAATTTGTGCAAACAAGAAAAATCTACAGCTTTTTGGTCAGAGGTGGTTTTGTGATTTAAGCCGGGTAGATTTATGTTTTGATGCTACCTGCTTCATCTCTGCGACTGGCTGCTGAGTGATATTTACACCCTGGCTGGATTACAAACTTTAACCACGTGCTGCACTTTGGCCCAGTGTTGATACCTCTTGTTAGTATAATGACCTCTTCTTGGCTTAATGTATGATGATGGATAAATGAAATGTACAAAGAAAATTTTACTATATTACAAAAGGACATCTATCTTGGTAACATCAAATGGCCGGAGCATAACTTGTCAACTAGTCCGAAAATAAGTTATACGGTAACAGTCAAAGACACGCCTTCTCATGCAGGGCTCTAGAGTGCGACCAAATTTTTCAATGGTGCGACTAAAAAAAATCTTAGGTCGCACCGGTGCGACCAACCGTTCAAGAAACTAAAAAAAAAAAAAATACTCCGCAACTCTGAAACTCTCCGTGTGGTCAACCGCAGACACACATTATGCCCCTATCGTGGTCTAAACCAATCACAGATAGTCAGGGGCGGGACCTCTCTGATTGGTCGTGGTTCAGATATTCATGTGGTCCGTGTGTACGTTTGAAAGTGCAGGGCGGGCGGAGAGAGAGACGTGAGTAACTTGAATCAAGCGATATCGATTCATTAAATCCTGAATCTAATTTTAAATATAAATGTATTTTACCAGAAACGCCAGAATCTCAGGTTAAAGCTCACAAAATGATTTCAACAACCACCAAACAGCAAATGAGAGCAGGTTAATGGACTCCACACAAAGACGTAAACACAGAGCAGACCCGACACATCAGAATCAACTTTCTCTTTCTCGGCTTTCTCACCCGACGGCCGTATACGGACATGGCATCGCGGCTGAAAGCCGACAGCTCACTGATTCTGATGCGTTGGGTCCGCACTGCGTTTACGTCTTTTTTGCGCTAGATTCTGAGCTGCAGGTTTTGTCTCTCTCCAACCAAAATTCACTGAACCAGCAGCAAAAGAATCAACAAACTGCGCTTCACATTTGATAAACATCGTCATGAATTCCCTCTTACTTTTGCTATTTTGCCTCCACCACAACAAAAATCACACTTCATGCACAGCTCTCTCTCTGTGTATTTCAAGAACAGTTTTCCATCTCAAATCCTGGTAAATGCACTGCCCAAGTGTCCCCTCTCCCCACTGCCTTTCAACGGCAGGCAGCAGCAAACAGGTCGTCAGAGGAGGCCGAGATGATGATTAAGTTTAACGCTGTCTACAATATTGCCAAAGAGTGCCAAAGCACTTTAAGCACAAGCTTGTTAGTTAATCATTTACAAATCAATATTGTCTGTGTGGACAGCATATAACCGTTATTGTTAGCACAACATTAACAGCAAGCTACAATGACGAGTAACAAAAACAAAACAGTAAAAAGGTTTTAATGAAAATGTTTTACCTTTTCCAACAGTCCCAGAATCCAGAGCTTCAAAGACCAGCAGGTACTGAAGACTGTTATCCGCTTCGCTGTCACTGTCCGTGAGAAAGTGTTTTTTCCCTTAGAAAGTTCAAGGCCTGCCGCTCGCGCAATCTGTCTGCGCATGCGCATCCCAATGACTGACCCCCTCCGTCCGCTCCCGGGAGGTTGCCATAACGTGTTCTAACGTCACTCCCCCCCCCCTGGCTCGAAAGAAATATTAATAAATTGCTCAGTGTACTCAAGTACTCAGATCATTTACCTCAGCAGTGTGCTTTGTCAAAACTAAGTAAGTGTGTTGGTAATGAACACATTGACATTCTGTTGTGCAATTGTTATTTACTTGTATTTTATAATTTGACTTTACATACTGCTGTCATGGTCCTGGGCCATGTTGGCCCAGTATTCTTAGTTTTCGTGTGTTTTGTATTTTGTTCTTTATTTATGCCTTGGTTCCTAGGTGGTTCTGTTAAGATGTTCCTTATTTGATTACCCCCTGTGTGCCCCTTTGTTTATCTGTGAGCTCTCGTTTCCCCTCCTTGTGTTTTATTCCATGTTTTCCCCAGCCCGTTATGTCCGTGCTCCCCCCGTGCTCTCTCTCCTCCTGTCTGAACCTCTGTACTTCCTGTTTTACTTTGACAGTCTCTCGTCAGTATGCATCATGTTGTGTTCACTCCTGCCCTGTCTCATTACGATTATCTGTGTCAGCTGTGTTCCCCGTGTGCTCCCACTTCCCTCGTTAACCCTCTGTGTATTTATGTCCGCGTCTCCCTCAGTTCTGTGTCGCGTTCTCCCTCATGACTGTGTGCCCCTCCGTGTGTTTCCTCGTGAGTCAGTTCCTTTAGAACTGCCCAGATTAGTTTCATATTATTTTGTATCGCCTTTATCTTCTGTCAGCAATAAAGCTGTATTTTGAGTTCAGTCCTGTTTTCCCGTGAGTTTGCGTTTGGGTCCTCATCCTGCCTGCATACAGCCGCACTATGACAACTGCTGGGTGGTTTGTAAAGTTTACAATAACTAGTATTATCATTATGCTATATTTTCTAATATACATAATAATCTCAAAAGTAATGCCTTGAAGCAGAAAATAATAATACTTTATTAAAATTTAAGACTAAAGTACAGTATTTGAATGTGTGTATTGTGTCTACTGTTTGTTAACTCACCATATTCACCATATTCAATTTATTATTCTTAATAATAAATTCCATATTCTATTACCACATTATTTGTGATCAGTGGGTTTGCGGGGTTAGGGGTGTGGGGGGGTAGGGTCTTTAGGCTTTGGCCCCCACCCCTGCCACCAGTATATTTTTAAGCAAGTATTTCTAACTTTTATTTGAATATTCAGTTTCCTACCATCTGCTCTTAAAGGATAATCACCAGGTAACCCGCCCGCCCCCTTCGCACACACATGCACTCAAACAAAACACACAGTATAATTCACACCCTCATTATAGTGAATAAATATTTATGCCATTTTACACCATCAAACTTATATACTCTCAGAAAAATTATGGTTCTTAAATGGTTCTTCAGATGTCTTCATGGTTCTTTAAAGAACCATCATACGTCAAAGAACCTTTTTATTTTGTAGATGTTCTTTAGCTATTACAAATGGTTCTTTAAAGAACAAAAGGTTCTTCATCCTTAGCTATCTAAGTTTGATGGTAAAACATTTTCATTAAAACCTTTTTACTGTTTTGTTTTTGTTACTCGTCGTTGTAGCTTGCTGTTAATGTTGTGCTAACAATAACGGTTAGCTATGTTAGACACGTTAGCCGTTGACGTTCATGCAATTTAGTATCGGTATACAGAACTGTTTTCCTAACAAAACCACTGTTATAATTAAGTGAAGGTGCTCCCAACTAATTTGAACCTTTGGCTTCTAAAACATGCGGCTCTATTGCGTGCTGCGTACATAACCTAATGTCAGCTAGACCGATATTAAAATTTATAATATTGTTAAACTCACTAAAATGGCGCCTGAAGCCTGTTGTGATGTGAGCTGTGTGTCTGCTCTAGAAACTCAGGTGTGACTGTTCCTGTATAACTTATTTTCGGACTAGTTAACAAATTATGCTCCGGTCATTTGATGTTACCAAGATAGATGTCCTTTTGTAATATAGTTAAATTTTCTTTGTACATTTCATTTATCCACCATCATACATTAAGCCAAGAAGAGGTCATTATACTAACAAGAGGTATCAACGCTGGGCCAAAGTGCAGCACGTGGTTAAAGTTTGTAATCCAGCCAGGGTGTAAATATCACTCAGCAGCCAGTCGCAGAGATGAAGCAGGTAGCATCAAAACATAAATCTACCCGGCTTAAATCACAAAACCACCTCTGACCAAAAAGCTGTAGATTTTTCTTGTTTGCACGAACTAATTCAGATTCACAATAATTCTTTTCACAGCTCCAACAAAATGAGGAAGAGGAGGGAGAAAAACAATTAGATTGAATTACAATTGGATGGAAGTCGAGGACAAGGAGAAGGAAGCTTAGGATGAGGAGGAAGAAAAGCAGCAGGAGCATCTTTAAAGATCTCTGTGATGACATTGAGGTTTGTTTCATTAATATGGTCCTCTCACAAAGAAAGATGACTTGTTTTAGTTCACCTACTTCCTGTATTAAATAGTGATGTGCAAAACGTTGTGGAAAACCACAGAGCAGGCACGTATAGTGCATCTGCAGGTAAATGAACATCAAATCTCTCAGACTAAAATCTGTATTATACTTTTAGTCTTAAGAACATATGTTGTATATTTATCACCCTTATGATAAAACCCATGTCAGCCATTGGTTTATGGACTTTATTTTGAAGCCTCAACATTTGCTTTATTGCTATTGCTATGTGGGTTTTTGTGAGCCTTTTGGGACCATATTAGGATGAGGGATCAGAATCTGGAGTCGTGCACACTACTGTTTCATTTAGCGTGTATCTATAAGATTCGTACAGCAGATCCAAGTTGTGCCTTGAAAACAGGAACGTTATCTGCATAGAGGAGAACTTTAATAGCAGGCTTGTACAAAGTGAGGCTTTGTGCTTACATTTGCTGCAAACACTCGTTTTAATTCTGTTACCCTGTTTTGATGCAGAATTCAGTTGAAATCAGGCACTTTCTTTTTTAATGTGTTCTTGTGAATTGATTGTGTATCGCATACATTTGATTTGACTTTCTGTGAGACAACAGTCGTCCACTGGCCAAAAAAGTTTTCCAAATACCTCCACGTGATCAAGCCTGGATTTAGAAAAGAATAGCAAAAAAATCTGCTCCTCCTGCTTCACATGCAATTTGTGTTTGTGTGTTCAGAGGCGGCGGCGAGAGGGGAGACCTCGGCTCATCCAGCTGGACAGCCTGACCAGGAGGAGTCGAACATTAACTCAGCTCTTCCAGGGCACCCTGCAAACTCGGCTGCTGGCATTGGCTAGGGAGTGCGGCCGCCGCTGGGATGACGTGAACGCCAAACTGGAGTCCATCATAGGTTGACTGCAGGTATGCGAGTCAGACCTTCTGAGGAGGGTTTCAGTTTTCTCTCTTCTTTATAATTGACCCTTGTTTTCTCTCTCTCAGCTCCTTGTCTCAGAGATGGAGGGATTTGAAGCACAAAGGGAGGAGCTTGTCGTTTGGTTGGCTGATATAGATGTCCACCTGAGTGAGTTTGACCAGCTGACAGGAAACGCCTGTGAAAAACTGAAACAACTGCAGGTGTGGGGTTGTGTTGATATGACATTTATTTGATATGATACATACGTCAGAGACATTGTCCTAAACTGGACTAACAAAGAACCATGAGTCCAACATTAAACTTACCTTACATAACGTAAGGCTGAAGTTCATTGATCATTTTAATCAAAAACTTGTTGTTGAAATATTTTTACTGGGCATGCAAACATCTGCTGATGAAAATGTCTTGATTTATTGGTCTGTTATGAAGCTATTGCTATTTCTAATGTGTTTTTATCACTTTCTGATGTTTTATTAATTAAACAATACATGTATTAATTTTTGTGTTATCTATAGATATAGTATTTATATATATTTATTTATAGTATAGTAAAAATGTTTAATTATTACTGTTTAAATGACTAATATGTGACATGTATTGTGATGTTGTGCTGAGGGTTAAAATGCCTTTTTGTCTTCTGTTATACTACGAAATGACAATAAACCATTAATATATGTCTATGCTGTGCTCGTATTTATTTTACCCTACTCAAATTCAATTTGTTACATTTTATTTTGAAAGATTTAAAATGGTTCTTTAAAGAACCATTTCAAAAAAGGTTCTTTAAAATGGTTTTTTAAAGAATTATTTGAAGGACCTTTTTAAAAATGGTTCTTTAAAAAACCGATTTTAAAAAGGTTCTTTGAAAAACCATTAAAGGTCCCCCTAAGAACCATTTCTTGATGGTTCTTTGGGGCACCTTTAAAGGTTCTTCAATGAACCACTGAAAGAAATGGTTCTTCAAAGAACCATTGTTTGAAAGGTTCTTTGTGGCACCAAAAAGGGTTCTTCTATGGCATCAGTCTAAAGAACCACTTTTGGTTCCAGTTGGCACCTTTATTTTTCTGAGTGTAGCTATGGATGAAGAACCTTTTGTTCTTTAAAGAACCATTTGTAATAGCTGAAGAACCATCTACAAAATACTACAGTCTGTGCAGCCCCTATACATTTATTTATCAATCACATCTAGCTTGGTAATGTTATAACAGCCTTCATGTCAAACATTATGTGAACAGTCATGTGTTTCTTGGCCACCTGGTGTGCCGCAGTAGTGGTTTGACATTAATGTATATGGGGTCAAATTGACCTAATTGGCCCTTAAGAAACTCTTCTGGTTCTGCTGGAGGTGGGAGTTGAAGATGTCATGGAATGTGGCCTTTGCTAGACATTCCCAGCACAACCTCACTATCTGTTCAGGTGCACCAGGCCTGCTCAGCATCCTCCACTACCACCTGATCCAACTCACCACCAAGTGGTCACCAGTTGACAGCTCAGCTCTTGTCTTCACTTGAATGTTGAAGACATACAGCTGCACATCTGGTGACACCATTACAAAATTATGGCTGTGCATTTGTGACCTGGGGTGTCCTGGTGCCATGTGCACTTTTGGACATGGTGTTCATTATAGACAAACTGTGATTCTGTGCACAAAAGTCCAATAACAGACTATCACTCAGGTTTAGATCAGGCCAGCCATGTAACACATTTACTTTTAAAAATGATTTGACACATTACTGTAAAAAACAAAACAAATATACAGTTTATGCACTTGGTATTTAAAATCGATGTATGGTTTGTTCTGACAGCACAAACTGCCTCAAGTTGTAGAAACTCCTATTAGTGGAATTTATACCTGATATTTGGGAGTGCAGCCTTTTCTAAAGTCATACAAATATCCAGTAGTATTAATTCATTCTTATTAAAAAGCTGCCATGACAGCCATTATTTCTGACCCTGTAAACTGGCCTCAGCCATAAACCTGTCACAATGACTGTAATGTAGATGGATGATAACTACAAAGATCTAGCCAGTTTTGTCTAATAAAAGATTAAATGCTATGTTGACATATTATATATGTTATATGATGTTATAATATACAGACTGTGAGCTGCTGTTAGAGTCTCTGCTGGAAATAAATGAGTGAAGGACTCACCGAGCAGGAGGAGCAGAGGGGTGGCTGCCGGCTTCATGGTGTCTGGATGTAGACTGAGCACGTTTGGTCTGAGCTGTGGAGAGATGCCCGGCTTCATCACTTCCTGTTCTCACGTCAGCGTGCTGCTGTATGTCCTGCTCACAAAGGTCCTTCATGAAGTGTCCCAGCTGTCCTTCTCAGTCCATCACAGCTCGATGTTTGAAAGCAGCAGCTCAGAGAGCACAGGCTGACTGTGCTCACTATGGGGTCACTGACATGTTGGTCCCACAGCATTCACTATAGTTTTATTTATACAGCATCAAATCACAACAACTGTTGCCTTTATACTGTAAGGTAAAGACCCTACCAGAGCAAACCCAACAATCATATGACCCTCTATGATCAGTCACTCTGTGATTAATTTAGTTGTTGGAGCGAGTCCATGAGTTAAACAGCGGGAGGTTTGAATAAAAAACAACAGCATGATGTTTTGGTCACAAATACATGACGTAGTAAGTAATCATCATCTTTGCTTCTGTTTCTGATATAAACTGTGCTGTTAAAGGTTTTAATGGTCCTGAATTTAAAGAGTGCAGACTGCAGCAGATCCTCTTTCTGATCACCAGGAGAATAAAAACGAGGAGACGACTTCAACACGATTCATCTGCACCTTTAAACAACTTCCTCATAATAAAACAATTAATGAAGAATGTATGATTGTATGATTATAATCAGATGATCTTGTAAAACTTTACCATGTGTCTTATGTAGAGATTAAATTTGTTGTGCAGACGATAAAACAGCAGGAGTTTTGTCTTGTACAGTTTGTCACTTTAGGTGTGAACAAGCTGTTTTCACACCATTTAAAGCAGAAGTCAAACTGCAGATAAGATCAGCTCACCTCTGTGCTGTGGTTAAAACAAGCTGCTCCTGTCTTCATGCACAGAACATGACCCAGCACTGTGTTTATGCAGCAGCAGCAGGCCACAGCATCACCACATCAAAGTCCCACACCCAACAACCAGAGTACAACACAGTATGACACAGACAGGCTGGGTCATCAGAGTTAATGTCATGGTCCTCAGGTGTCCTCAGGTGTCCTCTGGTGACCTTTTGTGTTTTGGTTAATTAATATTCTTTGATTTATTGCGATTCATGGTTCTGCTTCTCTTGGTTATGCTTTGGTAGTTTCTAGTCCCTCGCTTTCTGTTACTGTCTCCCCAGTCGGCTATGTTCCCATGTCTGTTTCTTCCCTGGTCGCAGTTTCAAGCCCACGTCTTAGTGCATGTCTTATGGTTCCTGTTTTATTTTGATATGTTTCCATGCTGTTTCTCATACCTTAGCCTCTGTGTATTTAGTCCTCTGTCTTCCTCTGCCTGTTGCCGTGTTGTCCTATGTTGCTGCGTGTGGTTTCCTGTGTTCCCTGGGTTTCCTCACACCTGGTTTCTTGTTCCTAGTTTCCCAGTTTCTTCGGCCATTTCTCAATTCTCAAGTACGCAAGTCCTTACTCGCGTTCTCGCTAGTCTGGACTTAGTCTGGACGAAGTTCACACAGGAGTCCGGACTTCCCAAGAATGCAGCGTGATCATTCTACAGGGTGGGCCATTTATATGGATACACTGTAATAACATGGGAATGGTCCTGTTTGTGGCACATTAGTATATGTGAAGGGGCAAACTCCTCAAGATGGGTGGTGACCATGGTGGCCATTTAGAAGTCGGCCATCTTGGATACAACTTTTGTTTTTCAATAGGAAGAGGGCCATGTGACACATCAAACTTATTGGTAATGTCACAAGAAAAACAATGGTGTGCTTGGTTTCAACGTAACTTTATTCTTTCATGAGTTATTTATAAGTTTCTCTTTGTTCACAGCCATTGACATGTCGAAGAGGTTAACACGTGAGGAGCGGATCAAAATTGTGTTGATATCTGATGAACGCAGTAACCGGGTCATTGCAGCAGATTTCAATGCAAGACACCCTACGAGACCACCCATCTCCCATGCTACAGTTAGCAAACTGCTTGCTAAGTTTCGTGAAACTGGTTCAGTGTTGGATTTGCCAAAATGTGGACACAAGAAAACTGTCACTAATGAAGAAACATCAGTGGCTGTCCTAGCTTCATTCAGCAACACAGCGTAGCAGTCGCCGCATGTCACTGGAGAGTGGCATTAGTCGAACATCCCTTCGGCGGATATTAGCTACTCACAAATGGCACCCTTACAAACTCCAGCTACTGCAGCATCTCAACGAGGATGACCCAGATCGGCGCACAGAATTTGCAGAATGGGCAAAACAAAAATTGAAACACGACCCTCACTTCACGCAGAAGATTTTGTTCAGTCATGAGGCAAACTTTTATGTGAATGGTGAAGTTAACAAACAAAACCACCGCTATTGGTCAGACACTAACCCACATTGGATGGATCCCTCCAAGACATCTGAAACTACGGATACTGGATGCCTGTGCTGGCATTTCTCCTGCGGTGTTGCTATCAGTGTGTGAAGAGTGGGAGAAGAGGGTTGCATTGACAATCAAACAATTCAATTCAACTCAATTTTATTTATAGCGCCAAATCCAGGGCTCTAGACTAACTTTTTGACATGGGCGCACCGGTGCGCCTAACTTTAAAAATTTAGGCGTACCGGCACAAAAGTTAGGCGCACTCAAATTTTTCAACCGCATCGCTTAACACCGCAGTTTTACATTCAAAGATTGATGGCACCATGTCAGAGCTGGCTATGAATTTCAGACAGATCAGGCCTTAACTTAACATAAAAGTTATCAATAGTTCTTTTCATCTTTTCTTATTACCCACAGCTACATCCACTTCTGTCAGGCCTAGGCTGCTCACTAGGGCTGGTTATCATCACTGATTTCTATAATCCATTCGATTCCGGTTCTCAAAGTCCTGATTCTATTCAATTTAGCCTCAGACAGTCAGAAATATTATAATTCTGATCATTTATCAGTACTGATACACATGAGACTTCATCAGAATTGTGAACATCACAGCAGATGCCTTTGTGTCAAAGTAACTGAGAATAAAACAGAAAAACATGAAGGAGATTTTCCTGGTCTGGCGTTTTATAGCAGATAACCTTAAAAATATTCTGCAATATTCTGCAATTTTGCATAATTTTAAGAAGTTTAAATTTCTCCAGTATTGAACAGCAGAAATTAGGCTTTCTTGTCTGAGGTCATTTAAGTGAAAAAAGAAAAAGAAAAGAAAAAGACAGCGGCCGACAGCGCTGTAAACAACGGTAGACTGGTGGGTAATAAGCGAATGAACAATGCAGAAAACAGAGATTTGAGACGGGAAACTGTTCTTGAAGTACAGAGAGAGAGAGAGTGCATGAAGTGTGATTTTTATCGTGGCGGAAGCAAAACAGCAAAACTCAGAGGGAATTCATGACGACATTGAGCAAATATGAAGCGCAGTTTGCAGCTTCTTTTGCTGCTGGCTCAGCGAATTTTGGTTGGAGAGACCTGCAGCTCAGAATCTAGCGCAAAAAAGACGGAAACACAGCGCGGACCCGACGCATCAGAATCGCTAAGCTCCGACAGCGTGTCCATGTTCGGGCCGTGGGGTGAGAAAGCCGAGAAAGACAAAGCTGATTCTGATGCATCGGGTCCGCTCTGTGTTTACGTCTTTGTGTGGAATCCGTTAATGAATCGATATCGCTTTATTCAAGCTACTCACCTCTCTCTTCCACCTATACTTTCAACTGGACCACGGCCAATCAGAGAGGTCCTGCCCCTGACTATCTCTGATTGGTTTAGTCCACGATGGGGCATAATGTGTGTCTGTTGTTGACCACACGGAGAGTTGCAGAGATTTTTTTTTTTTGTTACCCGAAAATATTTGGTCGCACCGGTGCGACCAAATATATTTTTTTAGTCGCACCACTGAAAAATTTGGTCACATTTGCGACCAAATTGGTCGCACTCTAGAGCCCTGGCCAAATCACAACAAAAGTTGCCTCAAGGCGCTTTATATTGTACAGTAGATACAGAGAAAAGCCCAACAATCATTTGACCCCCTATGAGCAAACACTTCACGGTCACCTGGTCCAGCCCTAACTATACGCTTTAGCAAAAAGGAAAGTTTGAAGCATAATCTTGAAAGCAGAGATAGTATCTGTCTCCTGAATCCAAACTGGAAGCTGGTTCCACAGAAGAGGGGCCTGAAAACTGAAGGCTCTGCCTCTCATCCTACTTTTAAATACTCTAGGGACAGCAAGTAAGCCTGCAGTGTGAGAGCGAAGTGCTCTAATAGGGTGATATGGTACTACAAGGGGGGGGAGTTTAAACTCTTAAAGTAAGTACTGAGTATTATGTCACTTATTTATGTGCAAATGTTTAATAATGAAGAACATTAAAATATTACTGTTGGTCACATTTCGGCAAAGTTATGTGACATTAGTGATGTTTGTACTTTCAGCGGTAACTTGGTTTTAAAACCTTTACTTTAAAATATACGCCGTTCAATAGTCGACCTTAATCTCACAGAGAATGTGATGATTTTATGGGTAATTAAAGTCAGTCATATATCCACAAACACAACAAGCTGAAAGTCAGTGAATGCTGCTCGGTTTGCAGTCCTGAATATCACGGCACAAGCAGGATTCACTGCACTGTTAATGTTAGCTATGTTATATTGCTGCCTCTGTTCGGTGGTGTCGAGCCAAACGGACTTTAACGTGTGTTTGAACGAGCTGACGGTTCACTCGTTAAGCTGAAAGAAAGATGCTTTAATCACAGGAGTCACACATGTGTCCACTGGACCATCTGGGAACTCTTCTTGTTTAGCACTCGTAATAACACAAACACTAAATCCTCCTTCTCTTGTGCTGTTTTGTAGCAGTGTATACACCTGAGACTGTCACCTGTCTGTCTGTCCTGCACTCTCTCTCTGTTTCTTTCTCTCTGATTGTGGAATAAAAGTATGAACATGTGTTTATAAGTTACACTTGTGTTTGAATCCTGCAGCTTATCACACATTTGATTTCCATGTGTGACAACTGCAAGTGTCCAGAGTGAGGACAGACTGAGGGACCCACTGCTGCACATCATCTGTGAGGCTTTGCACCCCTGATGATCCACCAGGACAAACTCAGCAGTGTGTGAGGAAGAGGAGGAGGAAGATCCAGCAGCAGCTGACAGATGGAGAGAATAGACAGACTGTTCTCTGTGAAGGACTGCTAGAAAAGTTTAACATAACTAATTGTCTGTCCTGAATCAGATAAAGACATGCTGTGGAAGAGACAGAGGTTAATAACAGCCTACGTCAGCCTACGTCTATTGCAGCACAACTAAGGGAGGATTCAGGGTCACCTGGTCCAGCCCTAACTATATGCTTTAGCAAAAGGGAAAGTTTGAAGCCTAATCTTGAAAGTAGAGATAGTGTCTGTCTCCTGAATCCAAACTGGAAGGTGGTTCCACAGAAGAGGGGCCTGAAAACTGAAGGCTCTGCCTCCCATTCTACTTTTAAATACTCTAGGAACAGCAAGTAGGCCTGCAGAGCGAAGTGCTCTAATAGGGTGATATGGTACTACAAGGTCATTAAGATAAGATGGGGCCTGATTATTTAAGACCTTGTATGTGAGGAGCAGGATTTTGAATTCAATTCTGGATTTAACAGGAAGCCAATGAAGGGAAGCCAAAACAGGAGAAATCTGCTCTCTCTTTCTAGTCCCTGTCAGGACTCTTGCTGCAGCGTTTTGGATTAACTGAAGACTTTTCAGGGAGTTTTTTGGACATCCTGATAATAACAAATTGCAGTCGTCCAGCCTGGAAGTGATAAATGCATGAACTAGTTTTTCAGGATATTTCTAATTTTAGAGATGTTGCGCAAATGGAAGAAAGCAGTCTTACATACTTGTTTAATATGTGCGTTGAAGGACATGTCCTGGTCAAAAATGACTCCAAGGTTCCTCACAGTGTTACTGGAGGCCAAGGTAATGCCATCCAGAGTAAGAATCTGGTTAGATACCATATTTCTAAGATTTTCAGGGCCGAGTACAATAACCTCAGTTTGATCTGAATTAAGAAGCAGAAAGCTAGCGGCCATCCAGGTCTTTATGTCTTTAAGACATTCCTGCAGTTTAACTAATTGGTGTGTGTTATCTGGCTTCATGGACAGATAGAGCTGGGTGTCATCAGCATAGCAGTGAAAATGTATACTATGTCGTCTAATGATGCTGCCTAGGAGAAGCATGTATAATGTAAACAGAATTGGTCCTAGCACTGAACCCTGTGGAACACCATAATTGACCCGAGTGTGTGAAGAGGACTCTCCATTTACGTCTGTGAAGGTTCTCAGTCATCCAGGTCATCGTAGTCAAAGGAGTTTGCAAAGAAAAGCGTCTGGACTTCTTTAAGTTTTTTCCTTTCCTGGGACTTCTCAATTTCGCCATTTCTCCGCAACAGTTGCCCATAGTGGACCTCATCACAGCCACAGAAACCGCCATACGGATTAACAAATTATCACAGACAGAAGCAGAGCAAATCAGGATGAAAGTCTCAGCCACCCTCTCCAGTGCAAAAGTCCCTCCGTCTAACCTTACATTACAAGAAAAGAAGGCCGTCGCTTCCCTGAGCAAAGACCACAACATCACTATATTACCAGCGGATAAGGGAAGGTGCACCGTGGTCCTAAACACAACAGATTACCACACAAAGATCACTACTCTCCTCAGTGACAACAACATCTACGAAGCTTTAAAGCGAGACCCCACAAGCAGCTACAAAAAGAAAGTTATAGCTTGCCTTCAGGACCTTGAAAGGGACAAAATCATTGACCGCCTTACATACCACCGCCTTTATCCAGGGGATGCCATACCCTGCATTTATGGACTTCCTAAAATCCACAAGGAAGGGGTCCCACTCAGACCCATAGTCAGTAGTATAAACTCAGCCACTTATAACATTGCGAAACACCTTGCTACCATCCTTGCACCCCTCGTGGGGACCACCCCACACCACATCAAGAACTCCACCGACTTCACCGACAAGGTCCAGAAACTTACCTTGGATCCAGATGAAACCATGGTGTCCTTTGATGTAGTCTCTCTCTTCACTTGCATACCCACCACCGAAGCAGTGGAGACTGTCAGAAAACGACTACAAGAAGACAGCTCCTTGGAAGACAGGACCAACTTCACACCCGATCAGATCTGCACACTGTTAGACCTCTGCCTCACCACCACATACTTCAAATACAACGAAGGCTTCTACAGACAAAAACATGTCTGTGCCATGGGCTCCCCCGTGTCACCTATTGTAGCCAACCTTTACATGGAGGAAGTGGAAAGGAAGGCTCTTGGCTCTTTCAAAGGAAGAGTACCCAGCCACTGGTACAGATATGTAGACGACACCTGGGTCAAAATCAAGACACAAGAAGTGGAATCCTTCACTGCGCACATTAACCCTGTGGATAAAAACATCAAGTTCACCAGGGAAGACACAAAGGATAACTGTTTGCCTTTCCTGGACTGCGCTGTGCACATTGAAGAGAATGGCAACCTCAACATCGAAGTTTACCGGAAGCCCACACACACGGACCAGTACCTCCTCTTTGACTCCCATCACCCTCTGGAACACAAACTTGGAGTAATCAGGACCCTACACCACCGGGCAGAACATGTTCCCTCTAAGGCTGAAGGGAAAAAGAAGGAACACACACATGTAAAGGAAGCACTCAAAACATGCGGTTATCCTAACTGGGCGTTCATAAAGTCAGCAAAGATGCACAGAAAAGAAGATCAGACACCAGCGAGGGAGGATAAGAAGGACAGACGCAACAACATTGTCATCCCCTATGTAGCCGGTGTATTAGAGAAACTCAGGAGAGTTTTCTCCAAGCACGACATCCCAGTGTACTTCAGACCCAGCAACACACTCAGACAGAAACTGGTTCACCCGAAAGACAAAACTCCAAAACACAGACTTAACAACGTGGTGTATGCTGTACAGTGCAGCGAGGAATGCCCAGACCTCTACATCGGAGAGAGCAAACAGCCACTTCACAAGCGCATGGCACAACATAGAAGAGCCACCTCCATAGGACAAGACTCAGCAGTCCATCTGCATCTTAAGGATAAAGGACACTCTTTCGAGGATGCCAATGTTCACATTTTGGACAGAGAGGACAGATGGTTTGAAAGAGGAGTGAAAGAGGCCATCTATGTCCACTGTGAGCGACCATCTTTGAACAGAGGCAGTGGTTTACGACACCAACTGTCTGCCATCTATAATCCAGTTTTGAGTTCCCTCCCCAGACGCCTTAACGCCCACTCACATCCTGGGCCATCTGACCTCAGGAATTCACATGACAAGGTGGGGCCAGGTTTCACAATGAGCTCACCAGAAACCCTGGCTGATTAGGTCCCACACCCGCTTTCACACCTTGGCTCATGTGATTAGAGGATCACCAGGGGGTCCTTTGTCCCTCTTTGGGGGGAACTCCCACTGGGTTTAAATCTGGGACTCTCGGCCATTTGACCTGAGAACTGAAGAAGCTAATATCCCATTTGTAGCGAAATGTAGACTCAGTGGCTGAATATGTGTAGATGAATCAAATACAAGGTTTATGGATTGTCTGGCAGGCACAGTTCAAAACCCACATGTCCAAAGAAGCAAACAAATCTGCACAGCAACAAGCTAAATTACTTACATTTACATTTACATTTACAACTCTCCATTCTACGGTCTCTTAGTGTATGAAGAGGACTCTCCATTTACATGTACAAATTGGAGTCTATTAGATAGATATGATACAAACCACTGCAGCGCAGTACCTGTAATACCCACAGCATGTTCTAATCGCTCTAATAGGATATTATGGTCGACAGTATCGAACGCTGCACTAAGATCTAGCAGGACAAGCACAGAGATGAGTCCACTGTCAGAGGCCATAAGAAGATCATTTGTAACCTTCACTAAAGCTGTTTCTGTGCTGTGATGAGCTCTGAAACCTGACTGAAACTCTTCAAATAAGCCATTCCTCTGCAGATGATCTGTTAGCTGTTTGACAACTACTCTTTCAAGGATGTTTGATATGAAAGGAAGGTTGGAGATTGGCCTATAATTAGCTAAGACAGCTGGGTCTAGAGATGGCTTTTTGAGTAAAGGTTTAACTACAGCCAGCTTGAAGGCCTGTGGTACATAGCCGATTATTAGAGATAGGTTGATCATATTTAAGATCGAATAATTAATTAATGGCAGGACTTCTTTGAGCAGTTTTGTAGGAATGGGGTCTAAAAGACACGTTGATGGTTTGGAGGAAGTAATTATTGAAGTTAACTCAGAAAGATCAATTGGAGAAAAAGAGTCTAACTTAACATCAATGGTACTAAAAGTAGCTGTAGATAATATTACATCTGTGGGATGATTATTGGTAATTTTTTCTCTAATGATTAAAATTTTATTTGTGAAGAAGTTCATGAAGTCATTACTAGTTAACGTTAAAGGGATGGTTGGATCAGTAGAGCTCTGACTTTTTGTCAGCCTGGCTACAGTGCTGAAGAGAAACCTGGGGTTGTTCTTATTTTCTTCAATCAGTGATGAATAGTAAGATGTTCTGGCTTTGCGGAGGGCTTTCTTATAAAGCAGCAAACTATTTCTCCAGGCTAAATGATGATCCTCTAAATTTGTGACACGCCATTTCCTCTCCAGCTTACGAGTTATCTGCTTTAGGCTACGTGTTTGAGAATTATACCACGGAGTCAGGTACTTCTGATTTGAGGCCTTTGTTTTCAGAGGAGCTACAGTATCCAGAGTCGTACGTAGTGAGGAGGTAAAATTATTAACAAGATAATCGACCTCTGTTGGGGTAGCGTTCAGATAACTGCTCTGCTCTGTGTTGGTACAGGGCATTGAAGATGATAACAGTGGGTGGATTATATTCTTTTACATTTTGAGAGAAGCCAATTGAGTCTAATAACAGATTAAATGCCATGTTGAGGCTGTCATTTTTAGCATCTACATGGATGTTAAAATCACCCCCAATAATTATTTTATCTGAGCTGAGCACTAAATCAGATAAAAAGTCTGAGAAATCAGACAGAAACTCTGTGTAATGCCCAGGTGGACGATAGATGATAACAAGTAAGACTGGTTTCTGAGTTTTACAGCTGGGGTGGACAAGGCTAAGCATCAGGCTTTCAAATGAATTAAAAGTCTGTCTTGGTCTTTCGTTAATTAATAGGCTGGTGTGAAAAATTGCTGCCACACCGCCCCCTCGGCCTGTGCTTCGAGACTTCTGGTAGTTAGAATGACTCGGGGGTGTTGATTCATTTAAACTAACATAATCATCCGGCTGCAACCAGGTTTCTGTAAGGCAGAGTAAATCGATTTGTTGATCAATTATTAAGTCATGTACTAACAGAGACTTGGAGGAGAGAGACCTAATATTTAATAATCCACATTTCACTGTTTTACTCTTTGGTTCAGATGTGGATACTGTATTGTTCTTTCTTTGTGATTTTTTATGTTTAAGTTGTTTGTTGCTGGTTTTTAGTTTGTTTTTTGTCTGTTTGGGAGCTGACACAGTCTCAATGGAGATGGGTTTTTGGGGGGGTAGCAGGAGGAGAGAAGCTGCAGAGAGGCGTGTAAGACTGCAACTCTGCTTCCTGGTCCCAACTCTGGATAGTCATATTTTGGGGGGTTTAATAAATTTGTCCATATTTCTAGAAATGAGAGCTGCTCCATCCGAAGTGGGATGGATGCCGTCTCTCCTAACAAGACCAGGTTTCCTCCAGAAGGTTTGCCAATTGTCTATGAAGCCCACATCGTTTCTGGGACACCACTCAGACAGCCAGCAATTTAAGGAGAACATGCGGCTAAACATGTCACTCCTGGTCTGATTGGGGAGGGCACCAGAGAAAACTACAGAGTCCCACATTGTTTTGGCAAAGTTACACACCGATTCAATATTGATTTTAGTGACCTCCGATTGGCGTAATCGGGTGTCATTACTGCCGACGTGAATTATGATTTTACTGAATTTACGTTTACCCTTAGCCAGCAGTTTTAAATTTCCTTCAATGTCGCCTGCTCTGGCCCCTGGAAGACAATTGACTATGGTTGCAGGTGTCTCTAGCTTCACATGTCTGAGAACAGAATCACCAATTACCAGAGTTTGACCCCCAGCGGGTGTGTCGCCGAGTGAGGAAAAACGGTTAGACACATGAACAGGTTGGTGGTGTACCTGGGGCTTCTGTTTAAGACTATGCTTCCTCCTCACCGTCACCCAGCTGCCCTCTTTCCGCAGCTGCTTGGGGTCTGCCGGGGAACAGCTAGCGGGGCCTGCGCTATCTTCGGCTGCACCAGCTGCAGGGGCCTGGCTAGATACGGGTGAATGAAGGGTGCGAATCGAGCGAACAGCAAGTGACAGCGCCACCAAGAGTCAGAAAAGGGACATAATGGGCAGCACATTGAACACATTTTATAATTGGTCAGAAACTTGTAAATAACTCATGAAAGAATAAAGTTACGTTGAAACCAAGCACACCATCGTTTTTCTTGTGACATTACCAATAAGTTTGATGTGTCACATGGCCCTCTTCCTATTGAAAAAACAAAGGTTGTATCCAAGATGGCCGACTTCTAAATGGCCACCATTGTCACCACCCATCTTGAGGAGTTTGCCCCCTCACATATACTAATGTGCCACAAACAGGACTTTAATATCACCAACCATTCCCATGTTATTACGGTGTATCCATATAAATGGCCCACCCTGTACAGTTGGAATGGTAGTGTACTTGATGACATCACAGCTCTGGAGTTTTTACTGCCATCCCCTCTTAATTTAACTGTGATTAATATTTGCAATGGAAATTACACATGACATGAAAAAGTTACACATGATGTAGTGGTAGTAGTTATTTTAAGCAAAAAAGATCATTTTAAAATAGTATCTTAAGCACTTTCACAAAATTCGCTTTTACATATGCTTATCATCTGTTTCATGTCTAATAAGCTTCATACAGTTAAGCAGAATCACTACATGACAGGAACATAAGCTTCATCTCTATTAATAAAAATAGTGTACATGTGTGCCTCAATAGAAACAAACAGGTGAGATGTTAGAACCCTTTTATTTTATTTTAGTAAAGACTCAAACCTGCCACAGACAGCTGCTGGGGTTTGGAAGAGAACTGAACTAATATTTCAAATATAGGCAAGGCAAGTTTATTTATATAGCACAATTCAACAACAAGGTGATTCAAAGTGCTTTAAAGAGACATTAAAAAACAAAAACAAATAAAAAGCATGATTTAAAATTGATTAAAAAAACAGTAGATAAAATCAGAGCAGTAGATAAAATCAGTAGTTAAAATGTAAGTTTTGAAATTTAAGCTTAAAAGTGTGGATTTGGTGTTTTATTCAAATGCAGCTGAGAACAGGTGAGTCTTCAACCTGCATTTAAATAAACTGAGTGTTTCAGCTGATCTGAGGCTTTCTGGGAGTTTGTTCCAGATATAAGGAGCATAAAAGCTGAATGCAGCTTCTGCGTGTCTGGTTCTGACTCTGGGAACTGATAAAAAAACGGATCCAGATGACCTGAGGGATCTGGAAGGTTCAGGTCAGGAGGTCACTGATGTATTTTGGTCCTAAACCATTCAGAGCTTTATAGACCAGCATCAGAACTTTAAAGTCTATCCTCTGACGTAGCCAGTGTAAAGACCTCAGAGCTGGACTGATGTGGTCCACTTTTTTGGTCTTAGTGAGGACTCGAGCAGCAGAGTTCTGAATGAGCTGTAGTTGTCTGATTGATTTTTTAGGTACACCTGTAAAGATGCTGTTACAGTAATCGAGCCTACTAAAGATGAATGCATGGACTAGTTTTTCCAGGTCCTGTTGAGACATCAGATCTTTTATCCTTGATATATTCATGAGGTGATAGTAAGCTGATTTTGTTATTGTCTTAATGTGTTTTTCTAAGTTTAGGTCTGCATCCATCACTACACCCAAATTTCTCGCCTGGTTTGTGGTTTTTAGGTGTATAGATTGAAGTTCTCTGGTGAACTGTAATCATTTTTCTTTGGCACCAAATGACTATTACTTCAGTTTTGTTTTTGTTTAGCTGGAGAAAATTGTGGCACAACCAGCCATTAATTTCCTCAATGCATTTACCAAGAGCCTGTACAGGGCCTCGGTCTCCTGGTGACATTGTGATATATATTTGTGTGTCATCTGCATAGCTGTGATAGTTTATTTTGTTGTTCTTTATAATCTGTGCCAGTGGGAGCATGTAGATGTTAAACAGAAGGGGTCCCAAGATGGAACCTTGGGGAACTCCACATGTGATACTTGTCTGCTCAGATGTGAAGTTACCTATTGATACAAAGTATTTCCTGTTTTCTAAGTATGTTTTGAACCAGTTTAGTACAGTTCCTGAGAGACCTGCCCAGTTCTCCAGTCGTTTGAGTAATATGTTGTGGTCAACTGTATCAAATGCTGCACTGAAATCCAGTAAAACTAAGACTGACATTTTTCCACTGTCTGTATTCAGACATATGTCATTAAACACTTTGGTCAGAGCGGTTTCAGTGCTGTGGTTCTGTCTAAAACAATCAGATCATTGCAGCCTTCAGGATCTCCAAGTATCAACATGCTGTTTTTGTTTCCTCCTGAATTAAATATGTTTACTGTTAGATTTAATTCAGAGTCGGCTGTTTAAATAAGAACAGCATATTTTACATTAGGTGAAATATTCAGGTTCAGATATACTGACAGCTCTCCAAGTAAGACTTTAACATAAAACGGTCCAGTTATGAAGCTG
This sequence comes from Pelmatolapia mariae, assembly GCF_036321145.2. Taxonomy (NCBI): domain Eukaryota; kingdom Metazoa; phylum Chordata; class Actinopteri; order Cichliformes; family Cichlidae; genus Pelmatolapia; species Pelmatolapia mariae. The sequence continues at coordinate 32,886,093 of NC_086229.1, forward strand.
AACTTTAATCTGAGCCAAACCGATTTGCTCAGGAACGAATCAAACACTGAAATAAACCAAACATAAACATCCATCCATCCATCTATCCATTCGCTTCCACTTCTTATCCTTTTCAGGGGCGCGGGGGCGCTGGAGCCTATCCCAGCTGTCATAGAGCGAGAGGCGGGGTACACCCTGGACAGGTCACCAGTCTGTCACAGGGCTAACACATAGAGACAGACAACCATTCACACTCACATTTAGATTTGATTTAGACTAATCAATTAACCTATCCCCACTAAGTGCATGTCTTTGGACTGTGGGAGGAAGCCGGAGTACCCGGGGAGAACCCACGCAGACACGGGGAGAACATGCAAACTCAGGACCTTCTTGCTGTGTGGCAACAGTGCTGTCATGGGGCAGCACGGTAGCACGGTATATAGGTTATCCAAGTCTTATATGAAATACAAGTTATCTAAGTGACTTATATATCATGTTTAACCTGAGTAGTGAAAGACCGCGGGAGGGTTGAAAATGATGTGCCGGGAGTCTACTGTTCTTGCCGACTCTAGAGAGCCTCGACCTCCCGGTCTGCTATGGAGCTGGTGGGTAACAGACGCCCCCGAAAACGTCGGAACACTTTTGGAAATATATGATATCTTGATAAATCGAGCAGATATTTGAAGTTTACACAGCTACATTCTCACCTGAAAAATATGTTAAAAGTTTATTTTGTGACCCAGAAAGAGTAATATTGAAAAGTTTTTAGCCGCGCTCTTCGGCCATTGCTGTGTTTGAGTTTTGGAAGAAATGCATTCTGGGATATTTGGCTGCACCAAGTCCACACAAATCACCACTGATGCATGCTCGATAAAACAGGAGGAGCCAGAACACATCCGGGAATTTTGAGCGTACTTGGCTTGATGTGTACTGAATTGGAACAGTACTTGGTCTCCGACTGATGATGTGTAAGCATATTGAGATACAGCCTTAGTTCCTAGTTTCCCATGTTAGGTTTTTGTTTCCCAATACTTTGATAGAGGCAGCTTTATTTTTGTAACACATACACTGTTACCCCTTTAGTGTTTGAGTCCTGCAGGTGGGTCATACCTCTGCCTGCCACAGCAACACATTCAGTTCAATTCAATTTTATTTATATAGCACCAAATCACAACAGCAGTTGCCTCATGATGCTTTACATTGTAAGGTAGACCCTACAATAAGAGTGCTACTCTGTAGTAAACTACACAGTGGTTTGGACCCAGAAGCAGGGTTCATCACGTCATCACTTAACAACAGAATTGTCCGAAAGTCTCCTTATATTTCAGTCGCATCGCTATAAGTGCAATGGTAATGTCTGCCGATAAGTTCCACTTTGTTCTTACTGTTTGCTGCGGTGATGACGTCACATGCTTTTACGAAGGTCCTGCCATATCACGAGTCCGAAAAGCACTAGGCATGTTTTTTCTCCATGAGTGCAGGGGAATAGCGATCTCCAGCCGTGTGCGTTCCTGCGCAAATGTGAGTCAAAATCCCTCCAGTTCTATGAGTCCATTTCCACTTATAGCACGGGTTGTACTTTGACGTTAATTACAGGGGGTTTATGCAAGGAGATTTATAGAGATTGGTAGAGGCATGTGACTTACCACCGTAGCCTTTGTTGCGGGTTGGATCTGTGCACCGCAGTTGGGTTATTTAGCCACTAGAGGGCGCTGAAGACCATGTAATTGCTGACATTTCCTAATTTTGGGGCATTAGATCTTTTCTGTTGCCTGAGCTATGCAGATATTCTTGTTTCCTGCCTGTTTAAATGGAATTGTGGGACTTATGTCAGAGCATTCGGCTGATTATTTGTGTTACAGTGCATTATATTGGCGAGATGTTGGGAAGTGATGATTGTTATATTTACATGTCATAATTGTTTCTCCTTGTTTCTTGTTATTCAGAACCACACGCCTGTCCGCCCCTCCCACACTTGTTAAGTATGCCTACTGCTGTACTGTTGAGCTGCTGTTAACTTCCATTAAAGTATATTCGGACATCACTCTCTGACCGGAGTCTAAGTCCTGAGGGAGCTATCATCCCAGCATCCCAGAGATAACTCTCTAACAAGATTAGTGGTCATAGTAAGCAAGTCTGAGGCTACGTCCACACGTACACGGGTATTTTTGAAAACGGAGATTTTCCGTTTTCGTTTTAAAAAATAATCCCGTCCACACGTAGACACAGAAATGAAGGAAAACGCTGCTAGGAACATGCCAAAGCAACAGGTGGCGATATATTCCTAACCGTGTAGAAATGTTGGCCAATCAGAAGTCTAGAAGCCTCGGTAGGAAATAGTAAACAAAGATGGGGCATAAAAGCACAACCGAGTCGTATGTGTGGAGGGACAGTAACTGTGTGTGTATATGTAAGCATTTAAACACTGCAGAGAGTACAATTAACAGTAACAGTATTGTAGAAATTCATTTCACCGAAACAATAACGTGGCGCACAGTGTGACGTCAAAAAAGGCGCACATCTTTGACGCTGCGTTTTCTCCGTTTTTCTCGTCCACACGTAAATGCAAAAACGGAGTTTTCGAAAATATCCACCCTGGCAGGCGTTTTTAGAAATCTGCGTTTTCAGTGACCGAAAACGCCGTTTACATGTGGACGAAAGGTGCAAACGCATAGAAAAATCTGCGTTTTCAAAAATACCCGGGTACGTGTGGACGTAGCCTCAGTATCAACTATGAAGAGAAGACTTAATGTCTTAGTGACCCCTGACCTTTACTGACCTCTGTCCTTCTGTTGCAGGTGTGTGTGTGCTGCTGCTGTCTGCACCGACTGTTTCTGCAGGTGAGTTGATGGAAGTGAAAACAATCAGTGAGACTCCAACAAGAACACAAATACACTTACTCTGTGTGTGTGTGTGTGTGTGTGTGTGTTTCTTCATCAAATCAAATCAAATCAAATCAAAATTTATTTATATAGCACATATTAAAAACAACAAAGTTGACCATAGTGCTTCACAGTCAGTAAAAGCATGACACAATTAAGACAAAACAAAAAAACAAACAATAGGTAACAACACAACAAGCTAGACAACAGCCAATAATAATAATAATGGATTGCATTTATATAGCACTTTTCTACTCACCCAAAGCGCTTTACAGTTCCACTATTCATTCACTCTCATATTCACACACTGGTGGAGGCAAGCTACAGTTGTAGCCACAGCTACAACCTGGGGAAGACTGACAGAAGCGAGGCTGCCATATTGCACCATCAGCCCCTCTGGCCAACACCAGTAGGCGGTAGGTGAAGTGTCTTGCCCAAGGACACAACGACCAGGGACAAAGAGAGCAGGGGGATCGAACCGGCAACCTTCCGATTACAGATGAGCTTCCCAATCCTTCTGAGCCACGGTTGCCCCCGACAGCTAACTAGTTAAAAGCATGAGACAATTAAGACAAAACAATAAAACAGGACAACAAACAATAGTTAACAACACAACAAGCTAGATAACAGCCAACTCGGTAGAATCAAAAGCCAAAGTAAAAAGATAAGTTTTAAGACATGATTTAAAAGACTGGATAGACTCGGCAGTACGAATATGAACAGGGAGGTTATTCCAGAGTCTAGGTGCCACGGTTGCAAAGGCCCGGTCACCTCTCGACTTCAGTCGAGACCTAGGTTGTGCTAGGAGCATGTGATTGGACGATCTTAGTGCTCTGTTGGGATTGTATAAGTGGAGTAGTTCGGAAAGATAGCTGGGCGCTAAATTATTTAGAATTTTAAAAGTGAACAAAAGAATTTAAAAATCTATACGATATTTAAGAGGAAGCCAATGTAATTTGGCTAAAATTGGAGTTATGCGTTCATAGATTCTCGTACCTGTTAAAAGATGCGCAGCTGCATTCTGAACTAACTGAAGCCGGTAAAGAGAAGAGTGTTGGAGGGAGTTACAGTAGTCCAGTCTGGATGTGATAAATGCCTGGAGAAGCTTTTCAAGGTCCTTTAAAGGAAGGAACGGCTTTGCTTTGGATATCTGACGCAACTGGTAAAAGCTGTTTTTTACAACAGTGGAGACCTGTTTCTCAAGTTTAAAAGAGCCATCCAGGAACACTCCAAGGTTTCTTACAGTGAGCGAGAGGTGGCTAGCAAGAGGGCCAAGGGCATCAGCTAACTGGTCTGGCGGAGTGTGACTACTAAAGACTACGATTTCGGTCTTATTCTCGTTCAGTGTAAGAAAATTATGTGATAACCAAATTTTAACTTCATGCAGACAGTTGAACAGAGGTTGCAAAGAAGCAGACACTTCGGATTTCAAAGGTGAATAAATCTGGATATCATCGGCATAACAGTGAAAGGAGATGTTATATTTTTTAGAAATTAATCCCAACGGCAACATGTAGAAAGAGAAAAGAGCAGGACCGAGCACGGACCCTTGAGGCACGCCACAATAAATAGGGGCAGAAGGAGAGTTGCCCCATAGCAACAGAGAAGGACTTGTCTGAGAGGTAAGATTGAAACCAGGATAAAACCGTACCTTTGAGACCAACAACATGTTCCAATCTTGATAGAAGAATGTTGTGGTTAACCGTGTCAAAGGCAGCAGTCAAGTCAAGTAAAACTAAAACCACGGAATAGCCAGAGTCAACTGTTAAAAGAAGATCATTAAAAACTCTAAGTAAGGCTGTCTCTGTGCTGTGGTGAGGTTTCAAACCAGACTGAAACTTTTCATTAATACCATTTGCATCTAAAAGGCCTGAAGTTGTTTTAGAACTACCTTTTCCAATATTTTGGAAATAAAAGGGAGTTTGGAGATTGGCCTGTAGTTAGTGAGAGCATTAGGGTCAAGATTTTTCTTTTTCATAATAGGTTGCACAACAGCATGCTTAAAGACAGACGGTACAGAACCTGATGACAATGATGCATTCAGCAGAAGTAAGATACAAGGACCAATAACATGTAAAGCTTCCTTAAAGAAACGAGAAGGAAGAATATCGTGCGGGGAAGCAGAGATTTTGAGATGATCAATTATGTCTTTTAAAGCAGAATAAGACACTGGCTCAAACTGCTGAAGGACAGTCAAGCATTCAGAGGCTGGAACTGGGTCTAAAACTGATGATGAATGAGACGGATGAGAAGCCCTTAGAGCTGAGACTTTTTCAGAGAAATACTTTAAGAATTTATCACAAAGAGCAGGGGAGGCATCCCTATAAGTGATAGTGCAAGGGTTTATCACAGAGTTAAAAGTATTAAAAAGGGTTCAGGGGTTGTGGCTATAAGTCATAATAATGCTAGACAAAAAGGCAGATTTGGCAGCTTTAACAGACTTTTGATACTTAGATAAACAATTATGAAGGATGTCCAGAGAGACGTGGAGTTTGTCTTTCCTCCATTTTCTCTCAGCGTGACGACATTCACACCTAAGGGCGCGAGTAGTATCATTTAGCCAGGGTTGTGAGGATTTGGCACGTTTAATCCTCAGAGGTGCCACAGAGTTAAGAATGTCAGCGCATGTAGTATAAAAGAGGTTTGCAAGCTCAACGGCTGATAAAACCCCAATACAGTTAGTATCAGAGAGGGGAGAGTCATGGAAAGCATCAGTGTATGTGGGCGATTGACTGGGAGTTAATCGTGCGCGTTTGCCGCACAAGACCATCACTGTTCAAATCCACATTGCTCAATACAGTATTAAACAAAAGCGGGAAGTGATCAGAAATCCCAGAGTCCTTTATGTCCGTGATGCAAATATCCAGACCATAAGATAGTACCAAATCAAGTATATGACTTAGCGGAGGAGACGGCTTGCCGTGAACACTGGCGCCATCTTGGCAAAATGTATAGGTCTTCATCATCATCTCTCCTGCAAATCCTCCTCCACATCACCACATCACCCATCCCCCACAACCTCATCTCCTCCTTTCTTAGCCTTCGGTATTACATCTGTAGTAGAGTCCTCCCCTCCTCCTCCCTCTATGTCAGTGCTCAGACTCGTCTCCTACCTGGTGGTCTTCTGTCCATACGTGGTCTGTACTGCTCTGCTGCTGTCGATCTTCTCCACCTGCTCAGGTAGTTATGAACAAACTCTCTCTGATCACTTCAGTGCTCCATCCTGATGTCTTAACCCTGCCCACAGGTGACACACCTGTCGTTTCCATGGAAATGAGCCAGCCTGCTGTACAGGATGATGTCACTGCTGAACATCACTTCTGACCTGATGGATCTCAGAGTGCTGGAGTTGAAGCAGGAACTGTCTGAGTGTCTCAGTGACTAGTTTCTGTGATGCTTTCTGCTTTAACTGCTTTGAGCAACAATAAAACACTCATTACAGCCCAGATACTGACACAGAGAATCAGAGTCATCCTCACAGAAACAGGATTGAAGTCACTCAGGAATGTGAACTATGGCTGATATAAGAGGATTATTTATTTATTATGGTTTATTCTATGCTGATGAGGTTAGCCTGAGGCCACATCCACACTGATACATTTTTGTTTGAAAACGCATCTTTTTCTCTCCGTTTTGGCCTTCCGTCCACACTGAGATGGAGTTTTTGGTCAAGGAAATCAGAGCGTTGTAAAAACGCTCTCCAAAACGCATACATTTGAAAACGCAGTTTTCACGTCCCAGTGTGGACAGCGAACCCGGAGCCTTTTCAAAAACAATGACGCATTTTAGTCATGTGATGCAGTCATGTGACCAATTAAACTAAGATAGCGGAGGGCATTATACAGCAATTGTTTTGTTTGCTCTCAATTCTGACAGCCCTATTAAAGATTAATATGAGTCTGTACATGCTCCAGACAGCTTTTCTTCAAATTCTTTAATTCTCACTCGCTTGTGCAACTTTGTACTTTTGTGTTACTCGCAGCAACAACTCCACCTCATTGTTAGTCCATTTAAAAAACTCGGTGCTTTTCATCAACATTTTGCCGTGACGTTTCAAAGAGCCGGAAAGTAAATAAACGGCAGACAGAAATGAGGCAGGCCGAATCGTCTTGTGTTTCACGCATGCGCAGGACTGGAACGTAAGCGTTTTCAGCCGTTTCAATATGGACGCACAACTCTGTGAAAACGACTGAAAACGCTAGTGTGGACGCGGAGCGTTTTCAGACGAAAATGCCGTTTTCAAATCTATCCGGGCTAGTGTGGACGTGTGGACCTAGGGTGGACCTTAAAGTGTAAGCATCAATAACCTGTGATGGAAACAGGAACAAATAAAGACAAACATCACACCTCCAAGAAAGATGAGTTCTCACAAACACAGAGCTGATCTTATCATGACGGTTACTCCTGTTTTTAATGTGAAAACAACTCACTCACAGCTGACGTGTCAAACTGTCCTTCACAGGACTTCTGCTTTTCTTTAGTTTTAATAAATTCATTGTTTGCACATTTTTATCTCTTTAACTCTGAGACCACAGAGAAAAACAGGAACAAGACTTCTTACTCCGTCTGTCTAGGGTGATCGTGGCTCAAGAGTTGGCAGTTTGTCTTGTAATCAGAAGGTGGCCGGTTCAAGCCCCAGCTTGGACAGTCTCGGTCGTTGTGTCCTTGGGCAAGACACTTCACCTACTGCCTACTGGTGTTGGCCAGAGGGGCCGATGGTGCGACATGGCAGCCTCGCTTCTATCAGTCTGCCCCAGGGCAGCTGTGGCTACAACTGTAGCTTACCTCCACCAGTGTGTGAATGTGAGAGTGAATGAATAGTGGAATTGTAAAGCGCTTTGGGTGCCCAGAAAAGCGCTGTTTAAATGCAATCCATTATTATTATTAAACTGAAAGGAAGAAAATAGCAAAAACAACCTGCAGCTGTCACCTCATTTAAACAGTTTTTAAACTGAAATCCTAAAACGACAAAACGTCACAGCATTTAAACCTTTTACACTGAGAAACAAAGAACATGTGGATTTACACCATCCAGGTCCTGATGGAGGGCCTTTGCTGCTGAGGGCCCCTCTGCCAGTAAGAGTGATTGATCCATTTAATTCATTCATCTGTCAAGTTCAAATAGCTGAACATTGAAGCATCACAGACCTGTCCATCTCCACAGAGTTGATCCAGCCCTAACTATATGCTTTAGCAAAAAGGAAAGTTTGAAGCCTAATCTTAAAAGTAGAGATAGTGTCTATTTAATATAGTATTAAATAGTTGTCATTATTTGTAGAGTATTTATTAGATGTTGTTAAAGCTGGTCAGATAAGCTGTTTGTTTAGTTTAATGCTGTGGCTTCAGTCAGCATCACTCCGCTGTATAGTTTTATTTTCCTGATCTTTCTGTTAATGTTGCTGAATAAAAGCTGGTTGGTCTGCACCTCACCTCTGCCTCGAGCCTCCTATAAACCAGCAGAGGGTCTTCATCCAGTTATTACAGCTCCATACAGGTCCATAATGACATTAATCCTCAAAAAACGTTCTGGCATAATAATTGTGCACACAGTGTAAAACTGAAGAAGCTTCTTGGATGAAATGTCTTCAAGAAACTTAAAATGTCCAGACACTTTTGTTTCTGAGCTCCTTAATTCAATTCAGTTTTATTTACACAGCGCCAAATCACAACAGCAGTCGCCTCAAGGCTCTTTATATTGTACAGTAGATCGTACAATAATAGATACAGAGAAAAACCCAACAATCATATGACCCCCTATGAGCAAGCACTTATTACAGTATAACTAAGGGAGGATTGAAGTCTACTTTTAAAAGTAGAGATAGTGTCTGTCTCCTGAAAACTGAAGGTCTGTGTATATATGTATATATTTATGCTTATATTCATATTCTCTTATTCCCCTTTGTTTGATATCCTAATTCTGTACTTTCTCTGTGTTCTGCTACTACAAACTGGATTTCCTGGAGGATAAACATGAGGCATTAACCCTTTAAAACCAGTTGGAGCGGACACGCTCCATTTTGCATAACTATATTTAAATCCCGGTAGCACTGCAACCACGTAAGCTAGCGCAATAATTTTTTTTACATATGAAACCGGAGGAGTTGTACTTACATCTTATGCCATCAGCTTGTCCTAGGTCACAGTTTCCTTCCACATAAAGCTTTGCAAAAACTGCATAAAAAGCACTTGCAGCAACAAAAACATAATATTCCAGAAACACGCTTTGCCGATCTGATCAGCTGTTTGTAACACTTCCTACGTCCCTCAGCGCGAACTATTGCATGTCTGCCATGACCCGCCCGAAACCGGAAGTGACGTCATTTGCGTAAATGTAGTTTTTTTACCACCCCGGCTTTATGAGCCTATACTTGTGTTTTTAAAAGTTATGTTTGACTTTATGTCTTTCTGTGTCATTTCTGGGATGCTTAGGACTCATATTGCACAGCTGGAAATAGTTTATTTTGATGCATATGCTGTTATTTTGCAAATTTGCATTATAATATTTATTTTCGTTTTTTCCTGCAGTACATGAAAATTGGTGTATTTCAAAAGTAAAACTAAGAAGACACTTCAAATAAGTTTCCTGTGGTGGGAAACTAGTTTGTGCAACATTTTTGTATTTACAGTTTTGAGGGATAAGCCTCGTAAATTTCTCTAACTAGAAATATATGTTAAAAAAAGAAAAACGATTTTCAATTTTTTTGTAGTTTATTGCACTTGTTTGCAATTTATGTAATTACTATGCACTTAATGCATACATATTATTAGAATTTGGGCTATTATGGTTGTATTGATGCATAGCAACTTGAAATGCTCCCACAAATGGCACTACAGCATGTAAAAATACAATATAAGCTCTGGTGGACTTGGTTCTATTGTAGGTCTTAAAGGGTTAATAAAGTTTTATCTCTCTGTTAAAATCCCCCAAAATAAATGAAATGTGAATTTCAGGCAGACATGTTTTTAAAAGAGTCACTTAAATGGAAAAATGTCACATTCAGCTGTTGGGAACGAGCCTCATTAAGACCTCGAGTGTGAGCGACTTTGTTGTGTTTTTAAAACCAGCCAATAGGAGCGTCTGTGGATATCAGCTGAGGCTGAACTCAGGAACACCATCACATATAAATACACAGAATTAAAACACTAAATAAAAGAGATCATTAAATAAGGATCAAATCAATATGTCAGAGGTCAAAGGTCAGGCAGAAGAGGTGTGGTTAAACACTGGCAGAGCAGCAGGTCAGAGGGGGCGGGGCCATGCCAGGACTTATTTTAAGTGAAGTTTAAAGTGGAGCGACAGCAGCAGTCACACAGCAGTAACCAGCTCTGTCTGCCAGGGTCAAAGGTCAAACAAGTCCTGCAGCTGACCCACACACAGACTTACACAGAGAGTGATGAATCCACACATCACTCGGCTGGAGGAAGCGGGGTTTCCACACCGTCCAATCAGAAACCAGCGTTGACGCTGAGCCCCGGGTCTGTGACAGGAAGTCCATCAACAGGCAGACACTCAGCAGCAGGCTGACCTCTGACCTCTGAGACAGAGGGAGGAGTTTGTGTCACCAGGGGGCGCTGCAGCATCACCTGAGAGCTTTAAGAACAACAACAGTAAGTGAAAGTCACACTTCTGTTGGTGTGCGTTATCAGCAGACCTCCACCCTCTGCAGGAAGCTCAGATAAGAAGCAGCCAATCACAGAGCAGAAAGCATGTGACTTCCTGTTCCTGCTGTTACTGTGACAACAGCTCCGGGGACAGAGAGCAGCTTTCTAAAGAGGAAAGAAAACCTCCATCCCTCCAAAGAGGAAAGATGCTGTGAATGTGCAGGTGTCATGTGACCCACCTGATGTAGTGATTTAAGACTGTACGAACAATAATAACAACATGTTTAATACAGAGTCAGGTGATCCATGCAGAGCAGATCCATGTGATCAAACACAGCTGGATCACATGTTTCCTCTCCTGGAAACAGAAACCCTTCATGTATAAAGGCTCATGTACCCACTGAGCCCTGCTCTCAGATCTGTGAGGCTTTAACAAACAACAGTTTAAAATCATGTTTAGCATCTTCTGTCAGTGTGGAAGGTCACACACTTTCCTGTATGTTTGAACCCTGAACTACTGGCTGTTCATGTCAGCCTGGATATAAATACACACCTGCCTGCTGTGATAGACCCCAGCACTCACATATTACTTATAAGTGACTTATATGTATATATATGCATGTATATATTGTGTATATTGTGCTATTTCTTACTTAGTGTGTTGTGTGTCTTTGTTCCTGTTTGTACTGCAGCACTGTAACCAAAATAATTTCCCCTAATAATCAGAAGTATTGTGATTGTGATTAAAAGAAGTGAAACCAGTGTGATCTCCAGTCAGAGCAGAGGACGATGATGTAAGCAATGGGATTTTAATCAGCCTGTCTCTTTGAACTCTCAGTATCACAAAGTAATGTGGTAACATCTGGACTGATGTGTTTACTGTCAGCTAGTTTAAAGGCTGTAGGTTGCAGCCGTTGCTCTAACACTGTATAAATGTAACAGGGCTCAGTGCTGGTTCTAACAGTCTGAGCTGCTTCAGGCTTTATTTGTGAAGAGCACAGCAGCTTACAAACACGTAGCTGGGCCTGGACCGCCACAAAGGAGTGTTTGTTAAAGCCTGCAGTAAATCCAGCAGCACAATGATGGAAATGCAACACAGAAATGATGAAGAGGAGCAGAATTAAAGCCAAAGCAAGTCCAGTTCATACAGTTAGGTCCACGAATGAAATAAGGGAAAATAAAATATTGGTTGGATGCACCTGTCTGCACCCTTAATGCGCTCTGGTCGCTATGGTAATGTGTAAACATTTCTTTCAAAATAAGACACACGACTATAACACGGGAAAAGACCCAGGGAAAGAAAGTTAACGATAAAAACCCAGAAAACCATCAATTTCACACCGAGCCTCGACTCTCACGGCCCGGTACCAAACGACTCACGGACCGGTCCGTGACCCAGGGGTTGGGAACCGCTGCATTAAGACATGAGTAGTTCAGGGCTGCACGTCATTTTCATTGTTAATATCTTTGTGAAAAGCACATTGATGTGAAAATCATGAGAGTCAGAGTCCCTACAACACAATTAAAGATTCATTTAAAAGAAAATCACAAGTTATCATCATCTTCAGAACATTTCATTAAACATTAGAGACAGACTGCTGTGCACATCTCATCACTATCCAAATAACCTACAGTCCACAAAGGCATCATGAACCAGTGTTCAGGGCTGTGGTCTGTCCCCAGTTACATGGATCCAGCTGGTTCCCTGGAGGTGACTGTTGCTGTGGTTTGGTGTCCAGTTACTTTTGGTCCCTTTAAACCAGGCTGTCACATGTTCAGGATGTGAAACTCCTGAGCCCTTCATCCACAGTTAAGGTGGAAACCCTGAATGATGTCAGGGTTCCTGGGTCGCTGACCGAGTGTTTCCTGTTTGATTGTGTCTCTGTGCGTCATGTTCACTTCATCCTGTCATCGCCATAAACCCCGCCCACATCCCCAGTCAGCCTGAGTGGGTCCTGTCTTCTCCACGTCCACACCACCTTCATGAATGCACAGGCACCCCCCGTCCCGCCCCCTCCAGACCTCCAGAGAACCCACAGAGACACACGGAGAACCCACAGAGACACAGGGAGAACCCACAGAGACAGAGGGAGGAACCCACAGAGACACAGGGAGAACCCACAGACACATAGGGAGAACCCACAGAGACAGAGGGAGGAACCCACAGAGACACAGGGAGAACCCACAGAGACATAGGGAGAACCCACAGAGACATAGGGAGAACCCACAGAGACAGAGGGAGGAACCCACAGAGACACGGGGAGAACCCACAGAGACACGGGGAGAACCCACAGAGACACGGGGAGAACCCACAGAGACATAGGGAGAACCCACAGAGACACAGGGAGAACCCACAGAGACAGAGGGAGGAACCCACAGAGACATAGGGAGAACCCACAGAGACAGAGGGAGGAACCCACAGAGACACAGGAGGAACCCACAGAGACACAGGGAGAACCCACAGAGACAGAGGGAGGAACCCACAGAGATACAGGGAGAACCCACATAGACACAGGGAGAACCCACAGAGACAGAGGGACGAACCCACAGAGACACAGGGAGAACCCACAGAGACAGAGGGAGAACCCACAGAGACAGAGGGAGGAACCCACAGAGACACAGGAGGAACCCACAGAGACACAGGGAGAACCCACAGAGACAGAGGGAGGAACCCACAGAGATACAGGGAGAACCCACATAGACACAGGGAGAACCCACAGAGACAGAGGGACGAACCCACAGAGACACAGGGAGAACCCACAGAGACACAGGGAGAACCCACAGAGACATAGGGAGAACCCACAGAGACACAGGGAGAACCCACAGAGACAGAGGGAGGAACCCACAGAGACATAGGGAGAACCCACAGAGACAGAGGGAGGAACCCACAGAGACACAGGAGGAACCCACAGAGACACAGGGAGAACCCACAGAGACAGAGGGAGGAACCCACAGAGATACAGGGAGAACCCACATAGACACAGGGAGAACCCACAGAGACAGAGGGACGAACCCACAGAGACACAGGGAGAACCCACAGAGACACAGGGAGAACATGCAAGCAGAAAGTACAGATGGTGGAGTCAGGACCTGTCTTTTTTTGGCTAGGCCAAGAAATCAACAGTTAGCTTTTGGCCCTCTGAGCTCAAAAACCAATCCACTGTTTACAGTCAAGCTCATTCTATCAGAGATGTTACATGTTTATTTTGAACAGCCATTAAACCATGAAGCCCAGCTGTAACAGGAAGCTGCTCTTATTGAATGTGTTAATAAATCCAACCACAAATGCAAACCTGTTCATTGTGTTCACAGCTGAGGTGTTTAATCAGTGATGGAGACTCTATGACCTTATGTGACGTCTGCTGTGTGTAGGAATTTCTTTTACTTATGTATTAATCACATTATTTTATTGTATAATGCCTTGGTGCCACTGGATTTTAGCATGTCTCACACTCATACAGTAAGACAAATTGTGGGGCTCTAGTAAGGAAGTTGGGGGAAGCAGACAACTCCACAGGAAGAGTCTTTTGTCTCTTTGAGGACTCTGGGAGGTAGCAAGGGAGTGTGAACCGTGAAGTGTGAAACAGCTGTGTGCTGCCTTTTGTTCCTGGAGAAGGTATTTAACTGAGAGCCATGCTAGGCTCAGTGAGACTCTGCTGACCGTCTGCCCCGCGATCATGCAGGCTCTCCACAACCTTGGTTTGTCTGTTCTTTTTTCCAATTAAAGAATGTTAGCTACCGCTCACCGCTCGTCTGCAGGCATTATTTAAATGGAAAACTTCCACAACAGCTGGAATCACTGAGATGGTATTTATCTATCACAGTGACTGTGCTGCACCACACCCCACTCACCTCAGAAGCTCCGCCCTCACCGTACACGAGGTCACTGCGGCCCGTCGACCAGGCTGCTGGTCCTGATGGTGTCCCAGGCCTAGTGTAGAAGGACTGCACAGACCAGCTGGATGGAGTCTGTCCCAAACTGCCTGGAGTCCTCCACCATCATTAAACCCCATATTTCCAGCTTCATCAACTACTGGCCACCATCTTCCCCTGTAACAATAAATGCTTTGAAAAGCTGCTCAGGGATCAGCTGCTGGTGTTTATCGGTGCTCTACAGAGAGCATACTGACTCACAGCTGCACTGACACTACGATGGCTGCCCTCACTGGAAGGACTCCACAGCTCCATCAGAAGATGATAAAGGACACTCCACACCGGGTCATTCACTGTTTGAACAGGCAGATCCATCAGACCAGGACAGCCTGGTCCAAACACAGCTTTGACCCAACAGCAGTGAACACAAAGCACCAACATGAGTGTGTTTGTGCAGCTGCAACACAACAGCACAGTGTTTGATTACTGGCATGTTTGTGGTTTCCAACCAGTGTGCACTGAATGGACTGACATGATTAAACACTGTATATGTGACAGAGAGACACGAGACGTCATGTTAATATGTAAAACATGTGGTTCATACAACACCAACTGTCATGATCCTGAGTCCATGACTCAGTGATTTTGTGTTTGGTGTATTTATTGTTATTATTTTCATTATTATTTGGGGGCTGTTTTGGGATGGTTTGTGTTTTGGGATTTTAGATACTGGGTTTCTGGGTTTGTGCTGCCTCTGTTGGTCCCTGGTGTTAGTGTTCCCCTGTCTCATCAGGTTAATCAGGTCCAGCTGCGTCTCCCACCTGTGTGTGAATTCCCAGTATCCCTCTGTGTATTTATAGTGTGTGTTTGCCTCTGTTCCTCGTCGCGTCGTCTGTGTTCATCCTCTGTGTTACCCTGCATACTCTGCATTACTCTGTGAATCCCCTGTGTGCTCTCCCTGCTGTCCTCCCTTCATCTTCAGGTTTGCTACTCTTTGGTTTAGTTTCTCCCAGTTTAGTTCATCCGTAGTTCTGTTTTGCCATCCCCACTTTATGTTTGTGTGACCAAGTGGTCGGCGGGGTTATAAAAGAAATAATAAAATGACAACGCCACCTAGGGGAATTTCACCCCCAGGAAATATATGTTTAAGAAAAATAGATAAAAAGGAATAAAAGAGGCCGCACAGATTCAAGGATGCACACTGAGGCAGGTTGGCTCCAATATTAAAACAGTTTTATTTATAGTAAAAGAAATAAAGGATAAAATATTAGAACAAAATGTAGCGTCTTTGTTGACAGTGTCCTAAAAGTACAATAAAATAATGATGGAACTTGGACTTACCAGCAGCCGTGGACCCAAAAGAAAATCACACAAAACAAAAATCACTGCAGCCCACCAGGTGCTGTACAAAAGAAAGTGTGAAAACGACCCACCACCTGAGGTCCCAGGGCCACTGGAACGTCCTTCGTCCACTGAAATAAAACAGAAATATGTTAAAAGAATAGAAGGGACACTGAGCGTCTGGCTCGCTACAGATCATAAAAACTAAAACACACTTTAATAAAAGAAACCGCACACACGCACACCACACTGGAAGGCTTATGCCCCATGGGTCCGCTCGTACTGGTAGTAATTGTCCCAGCCTCAATCGCAAGCTGGTCTGGCTCCCCACAGGCTAAGACCAGCAACGGAGGCAATTTAAAATTCCCGGCACGACACTCGGGCAAAGGATTGCTTCAGCCCGATCACAGAAGCGTGGGCACACGCAACAGTCCAGAGATAAAATAAAATAAAACCAGGCGAACCAGGAAATGGTAGGCCTACTTAATAAAACAAGATAAGACACGATAAAACAATTCAAAACCAGACAAGACAAGACAGCAGGCTCCACCGAGGAGGAGCCCTCACAACAACGGCTAAGCAGGCGTCTTGATTCTTCAGTTAAGGCTGTGCGAGTTGCCACGGAGGTGAAGGCAGCGATCAAGCCCTAAAACAGACAAATGTAACCTTAGCCTCTGGTAACTGTGAATGCTAATAAAAATAGTTTTAACGGCTTACCCCAGGACCGGAGGCGCTATACTCTCACTGGTGGGGAAATCACACAAGCACCTCTCTCCGCAATGCCGGAATAAAACAACCTGCCGCGCTACAACAGGCCGCAAAAACTATTACTATACATTCCAATACTGAGAGGGAATCTGAGGTTAAGCAAGAGCATACCTGTGGCTGTCATATGATCTACTCTTGCCGATCAGTCCGTCGCAGAGTGCCAGCATTTACTGCTGCTTTGCGCTGAATGCATGGGAGGAATAATCCAAAGAAGCACCGGCTTAGCTTTATACCTGATGCCAGCCTGCAATCAATATGCAGGTGGGATCCCAGTTGACCTAGTTTTGCAGTGAGAGCGAGCGCAGGAGAGAGCGAGAGCAGTAGAGCGAGCGAGCGAGAGAGAAAAGAAAGGCGAGTAGCCCATCCGGCTACATCTACCCCCCCTTTTTGTATTGGCGCCCCGACAATAACTCAAGAAACCTAACACCATGGCCTGAATACGGCAAGCTGCGCATTAGCGACTCATGCAGATTCAACAGGACGTGGCAAGTGATGTACATTCGAGTGCTGACCAGCTGTTGAACGTGCTGTTCTCCGCAAGTGTGACCCACTCACCTCAGACTGTTCAACAGAGCCTGAGGAAGAACCTGGGGGAGCAGAGGTCGAGGGTGCTACAATCACACTGGGAGTAGACCTGAGCTCCACCGATGGAACTCTAGAGGCATCGGAAAGTGACGCCACGGGTACTGCAGGGTGTAAGGATACCTCAGGGACAAGGAGCCACAACTCATCATCACTCAGAGAGGTCAGCTCTGAGTCAGCAGGCGCAGGTGGAGGTGGAACCTGTGGACCAGGTGTAGGAGGCCCTAGGCTGACCTGTGCCTTCAACATGTCGCGATGGACATGTCGAACCTTCTCCAAGTCTCTCACGGGGGCAATGGTATAAACAGCCCCATTCTCTTGGGGTGCCCTCAACACCTGATAGACCACAGAGCTCCATAGGTCCTGGATCTTGTGCCGGCCCCGGGCGCTGTGATCTCGAAGATACACCAGCTGACCGACCTTTAAAGGAACATGGTGGACTCTCTGGTCATGGCGCTCCTTGCGACGGTCAGCAGCCAGCGACAACCATGCCCGAGCTCCCTCAAAAGCCACCATTAACCTGGCTTGATGCTCGGCCACCCAGTCCTGAACCTCTCCAGGCACTGGGTCCTGAACCCGGCCTAGAAGGAAGTCAATAGGCAGCCTAGGATTCCTGCCAAACATCAGGAAAAAGGGCGACTCTCCAGTGCCCTGATGGGGCGTGCTATTATAGCAAAAGAGCACGTGTGGTAAGCATGCAGCCCAGTCGCGTTTCCGAGATGATGGCAGGGTCCGGAGGAGGTTATGGAGGGTTCGGTTAAACCGTTCACACTGCCCATTACCCGCTGGGTGGTAAGGGGTTGTACGGGACTTGGCTACCCGATACAACTCACATAGCTGTTGCATCACCAAACGCTCAAAGTTTCTACCCTGATCGGAGTGGAGGCGGCTAGGAACGCCAAACTTGAAAAACCACTCTGTTAATAGGGCCTGGGCCACAGTAGAGGCCCGCTGGTCCCGGGTAGGGACTGCAACAGTGTATTTGCTAAAAACGTCAGTCATAACCAAGACGTTTTCAACTCTACTACGGGAAGGTTCCAACACGGTGAAGTCTATGGCCAGGATCTCATTTGGCCTAGACGCCAACAGGTGACCCATATAACTATGAGACCCCAACTCTGAGCCCTTTGCGACCTGACAGCGTTCACAACGCTGGACCCATTGCTTGATGTCAGAGGACATCCCGGGCCAATAGCAACGCTGCCTGACCAGTTCGGTGGTACGCTCAATACCTTGGTGCCCATGGTCCTGGTGCAGCTGCCTCAAGGTCTCAGGCTTCAGAGCCTCTGGAAGCACAAGTTGGAGGGCTTCCTCACCTCCACCCGGACGCAAAATACGGCGATAAAGGATGCCACCCTTCTCCACCAGACGATCCCACTGACGCAGCAGAACCATGACTGGTTTGGGGACCTGACTCCTTTCCTCTGAAGAGGGCGGGGACTGCCTCCTCCAGTAGACCAAGAAACCTTTCAGGAGAGGGTCAGCCTCCTGCAAAGCACGGATATCCCCTGGAGAATGAGACAGAAAGGCCCCAATCTCTGACTGAGTAATAGCGGGCAGCACTGCTGGACACGGAGCCTGCTGAAGCGAAGTCGGGATGGGAGTCCCAGGCAACACGCCCTCGGCCAGGCTGGAGCTCGTCTCATACTGTCGGGACACTGCAAAAACCCACCTCCTTAATACTAGAAAAATACACTTATTTTTGGTGAAGATTTGCTTAAAACAAGTGAAATTATCTGCCCATGGGGTAAGTGTTTTTTTCTTAATAAGATTTCTTGAAATAAGAACAATATCTAGATTTAAATAAAGCTAAAAAATAAGCCTTTTAGACTCATTCCAGGCAACAAATAAGAACATTGAAACTTAAAATAAGCTTTAACCACTTATTGTAAGCCACAAATAAAGATAATAAAGCTAAAAATAAGTCTTTTACACTTATTCCAGGCAACAAATTAGAACATTGAAACTTAAAATAAGCTTTAACCACTTATTGTAGGCCACAAATAAAGATAATAAAGCTAAAAATAAGTCTTTTACACTTATTCCAGGCAACCAATCATGGCTTGAAACCTAAAAATGAGCTTTAACCACTTGTTCTAAGTAAAATGTTGAAGAAATTAAATCTAAAAATAGGCATAAAACACTTATTCTAACCAACAAATCAAGGCAAATAATCTAAAAACTAGTACATTAAATCATTTTAAAGATATTTCTTCTTTTTAAATTAAGCTAAACACTACTTTAAGATTATATTGCTGATTAAGGACAAAACAAAACTGAAACAGAGCATAAGTGTCCATCTTTATTTGTCCACTTTAACAATAACCTGCAGATAATAAAGATACAATTGAACAGTACAGGTCCATCATTATGAGTTTGTTTAAAATTGACGAATGACATAGGAAGACCACAAAGATTCAAATTTCTTCCGAATGACACCAAATACCACAAAACTTGTCTGGGTGAGTAAATGAGCACTTTCCATTTTAGAAATAAGACCCAGATTGAAAAAACAAACAAACAAACAAACAAAAAAAAAACAGAAGTGCCCTCTCATAATCTTTATCTGAAATTTACACACTACTTTCCAATAAATGCATGCCATTCTGCCAGGGCTTTTCTGTAAGATGATGTAGTGTCACGCTCATGAATGGCATCCTGGAGAACTTCTGTCTGAATGACAGACAGCAGGGTTGCCACGCATTTGGGGTAAGTCAGATGGAGTGCATAAAAGTATGCCATCACATATATCATAGCCTCACCAAGTTTTTCTTTTTCAAATGTTGTAACTGGTAAATTACCAACAGCAATGACACACTTGCAGCCATCGAACATCACTACTGGACATGACAAGCTTCGTTTCTGGAGGACAGCATCTGGATCTTCTGTAGGCTGCAAGACACAAAAGATATGACAGTTAACATCTTATGTTAATTGTATGTTTTTTTTGCTGGGATTTGGTCATAACGTCAGAGACGTCATTATCTTGTTCTTTGTTGGTTACACACATTTTATAGTAGTTTTGACCTATGGTTTATCAGTGTCAAGCGACTCCTTATGTGACCACAGTCGTGTACATTAAATACGTTATAAATTAATGAAAACAATAAATTATAGATTTAAGTCTTTCGGCTGAAACCGAAAAAGCATTTTTGAGTCATGTTTGACCAAATATTTCGTTTGCCAAATTTTCTGTGGATCTTTATAAGCAAATTTTACAAAACTTACCTTCAGGACATGTAGAAATACTTCAGAAGCATTCCCCATCTTTTTTGGTGGATGGGCAGGTGTGGGAAAGAGCGTTGGAAGAGCCTTCATCAGTGCAAGGTGGGCTTCAGCTGGACAAAGCAGAAACAAACCTTCATAAACATAAATTTTAAAGGATGAGAACTTTGTATTCAAATGGTAAAACTTACTTTTGTCCATGGTCATTGGTGGATTCATTGCCTTCTTTGACACACCGTAGAACTCCACCCTGGAGCAGAATTCTTCCCATCTCAGTTTGATTTGACTGATGAACTTGTTGTTGTGGGGATCCAAAATTCTGCGAAGCTCACCCAACGCCTACAATAGATTTAAAAAAATAAGTAAACAAATAAAATCAAAATAACTTTACTACCACACCAAATATATTTGAAATTTAAGTGATTATTGATTAACTCTTCCAAAAACTTACATGATGCAATTCTTTAAAGCATGGATATGCATCCAAGATGAGGTGAGCTCTGTTCTCCTCTTTCATGGTGTCTGAGTCAATGAAGGATCTTCTGGCTTCAAACTCAAGGTCTAATAGCTGGGACACATCTTCTTGGTTTGGTTTTGCCTTCTTGCACATTTCTTGTAATGTTTTGTAATGTCTTGCTTGTATTTGCCGACTATCCTTGTCAGCTAAGATAGAGAGAAGTACAAGAGCATTTTGGTTTTTCTTCCACAAAACATTAGCTACTACTGGCTGTGTGTTGATAACCATTTTACAAAATTACATGTATGTACTCACATGAAGTGGAGGCATCGTCAGAATTTCTGACAGGTGATAACAGAGTAGATGCACCACTGGAAGAACTGCGATCAGCATCTTCATCATCAACTTCTTCATCCCTTGGGGAGAGGTCAGTGAGCCTTCTCTTGGGCCGTCCCCTCTCCGGTGTTGGTCCTTGCCTTTTTACTGGGGTTTTCATATTTTGCAGCCTTTTTTGTAACTTGGCATTAATGCTCTCCTGGTGAAAAATACATATATATCATGCCCCCTGAACAAAACAAAATGATTTATATATGAGACACAAATACAAAAAACTTACGTGTTTTACGCTTGCATCATTATCCTGCAGCATAGGATAATATTCCACAACTTTTTTAGCCATTGCAGTGATTTCGGTCTTGGAGGGGTATCGCTCCATTTGGCCTTGGCTTGCTCTCAAAAGGGACACCATACTTGTGATTGTATTTCTCACCAATCTGCATCTCAGTTCTTTTGACATGACGCATGCCTGTTCCCTGCCGGAGCAGGCCAACTCCAGGTAACTCTTTCGGCATTGCTCCAACTCACTGTCGGTGTACACAACATATTCCGGAGGACTGGGGAGCTGCAAGATTTTCAGCTGTCCTACATTAGCATCAGCGGTTGGAGGGCCTGTTGCAACTACCCTGGGTGAAGAAGTTGTTTCAGGTTTCTGTGGTAGCGGATGGTCTTCCTGGTTTAGGGTGAGAAAATAAAAATGTCAAGTACTGCTAAAATAAAAGCATACTTTCTGGAGATTAGTTGAACTAAATATTTTTTACATAATACCTCAGGATGAATTATTGACCACACATGTTTTCTTCTGAGAAAGTGCTCAGGCCCAGAAAAAAGGTCCCTCATATCATCACGGGTCAATGTTAAAAGCATGCGCTCGTCAATGCTTGCAGCTAACAAAAAGACAAACACCAGTTAAACTGTGCAAGCACATAACTGCACAAACAAAAGTGTATACACACACACACACACACACACACAAATGTATTATCAAATATAACCTTTAAGGACAGATATTGTTACATCATCCAGCTTCTCCATTGCTCAGTCACCTGCAAGACAAATGTTTACAATTAGTGTTATGCTAAAAACATTTGAAAAGTGGAATCTTAATTGAGACCCATGAGAATCAAATTGATTCACGTCAAAGAATCGTTTTGATTGTTCAACATTTTTACCCTTTTTAAAGCTATAATACAAAAGAAATGTCCAGACAGCCAGGCTGAGGTCTAGGGTTATACAATATTGCCCGTTGAACTTTTACTCACCCAGATTTGTGTCATTGAATTTCATCAATAAGATTATGCTGACTAGGGCTGCCACAAACGATTATTTTGATAGTCGACTAGTCACCGATTATTTTTGCAATTAGTCGACTAATCAGATCATGCAGCCATTGGACGTAAAATGTACAGCTTATTGCTTATTCATTAGCTTACAGCTTTAAGTGTTTAAGGTATGTGCTAACTAAAAATAAAGACAAGATAGTTTATTACATTTTAAAGAAATTTGCAGATTGCTCCTTGCTATCTAAAATATAACAGGACACCGGAGTATATTCTCGAGCATCTCACACTTCTAATAATCAGTTGTCTGCTTGACGTTTATTCAGCTGTGTAAAAACTATAACTTTAATCTCAGCCAAACCGATTTACTCAGGAACAAATAAAATACTAAAAAAAAAAAGCCAAACAATAACATTTTTAAGTTATTTAAGTGACTTATATATCATGTTTCACCTGAGTAGTGAAAGGCGGCGGTGGTTTTGAAAATGATTTGCCCGGAGTCCGGTGTTCTTACAGGCTCTAGTGAGCGTTAAACCCCGGCTAGCTATCGAGCTAGTGGGTAACAGACGTCTCCGAAAATGTCAGAGCGCTTTTGAAAATATGTGGTGTCTTGATAAACTGTCCAGATATTTGAAGTTTACACGGCTACATTCTCGGCTGAAAATATGTTAAACGTTTATTTTGTGACCTAGAAAGAGTAATAAGAGAAATTTTAAAACTAACTAGCTGCCGCCATTTTTGGAAACTGAGCTAGGCCGCGCTATGAATTCTGGGATACAGCTTTTTCTTCTTCAGCTTTTAACGGCAGCTGGCATCCTTGTACATGCAGTGCTGCCATCTTCTGTTTCAATTTTGAATCGATACATAGCGCTACTTGTTTTACCAACCAGCTTGATTCCTGAATAACACTGTTTTGAGCCCACTTTAATAAATCCAATTAATATCAAAATATTAATTTAGACCCACACCTTGTGAGGGAATTCAAGCAGCTAGTAAATCAGTCAAAGACAATTGGAAAACCCTGAATGTGGTTAATTAGCTCTCTTGCTAATTGAAAGAAATTCTCAGTGTGCCTATTAACTTAAGTTAATACAAACGGCTAACATTGCCCCTTATAAACAGAATAGCTAGGAATTCTTACAACATTACAGTAGATACTTCACTAAATGTTCTCTGAACCACATGCGAGGGCTGCTAAGCTAACGCTAGCATCCGTTAGCATGCTACATTACTCCTTCCCGCGCTCAAATTAAATTTATTATTCCGTCCGCTTGACTTTAAAACAGTGATTAGACTACACACTACTTACATTCGAAAAATTAAAAATTGCTTACCTCTCTTTCTTGAAGAAGTTTTCTCTTACAGTTTTTCTTTCAACGCTCAGGTGCAGAAGATTCCTGTGACTCGACATTCAAACGGAGTTAGGTAACAACTAACATGGAACATGAAGGGGGTGGACATCTCAATTTTTGCTTCTATATACAATTTAGTGGTTTGTACGTTCATAAAACACAGTCAGTATGATAGCTAAATTTCTTCTTCATTGATTTAAAATAAACTCTTATAGGTGTTATTTCATTTTACCTTATTTGTGACCATTTTTTGTTTTTACAGCTACAGTTTGTAATACCCCCCTCCCCCCATGAACTTGGTATTTCCCAAACTAGCGCGGCAACAGCTCCACACTGCAACATATTTTCTGCTTGACTTTAGTCTGCTACAATGGCCTGTTGGAGGTGTGTGATTTGCTTCGTCTTTGTGGCGTTAACATTGAAGTCTCTCTTAAGTCACATTAATACTGCACACAGTCGCAGTCCAGATTTCCGTGTCATTTGTGGAGTCGATGGATGCGCCAAGGATTACCGTGTTTTCAACTCGTTTTACCACCATCTCAGACGCACACATCCACAATACTTAGCCACTGGGAACCCGCCTACAGGATGGCTGACAGCTTCATCCGATGCAAATGTATTAGGAGGCGAAAATTTTGGTACAGCCATTTTTGCTGACTATACTGCCGAACCCAGACAAACTGTTAGCAATGGCAATGGCCCTGAAGTAGAGCCACCACCACTAGACCCCCAAGTCACATCGGAGGTGTTGGAGGAGGAGCGACAGGAAAGTCAGAACGTGATGGAGCAAGACGCAGCTGAGCTTCAAACACCTCGTCAGAATCAAGTAATGTACTTTATGTGTTTCTGTGTGTACGCCTGCGAATTTTTTAAATGTATGTGTGTTGTTTAACCTTAACCAAGCACAGTTACCCCAATTCAGCTTCAGTAAAACCGTAGTAAAGCCTAACTAGAGAAAATGTACTCAGTTCAAGTGAAGGTTATAGTTTTAGGCTATGTCCAAACGTACACGGGTATTTTTGAAAACGGAGATTTTCCATTTTCGTTTTAAAAAATAATCCCGTCCACACGTAAAGGCAGAAATGAAGGAAAACGCTGCTAGGAACATGCCAAAGCAGCAGGTGGCGCTATATTCCTAACCGTGTAGAAATGTTGGCCAATCAGAAGTCTAGAAGCCTCGGTGGGAAATAGTAAACAAAGCTGGGGCATAGAAGCAGAACCGAGTCGTATGTGTGGAAGGACAGTAACTGTGTGTGTATATGTAAGCATTTAAACACTGCAGAGAGGACAATTAACAGTAACAGTGTTGTAGAAATTCATTTTACCGAAACAACAACGTGGCGCACACTGTGACGTCAAAAAAGGCGCACATCTTTGACGCTGCGTTTTCTCCGTTTTTCTCGTCCACATGTAAATGCAAAAACGGAGTTTTCGAAAATATCCACCCTGGCCGGAGTTTTTAGAAATCTCCGTTTTCAGTGACCGAAAACGCCGTTTATGTGTGGACGAAAGGTGCAAACGCATAGAAAAATCTGCGTTTTCAAAAATACCCGGGTACGTGTGGACATTGCCTTAAAGTTATGTGTTTTCTAAGATAAACTACTTGATTAGAATATTTTAATAGGTATGAAGGCCAGTGCTGAATTTCAAATGCATGAACCGTTGAAATTCAGGCTTGCACAACAATGTAGGCTTAGTTACCATACTTAAACATAATAAATAAACTCATTATTTACCAGTGTTGTGTACCTGCCTTGGTTGTTGTTAGATGCTCCATGAACCAAGCAGCTTTCAAATTTTTCTTTCAGTTAACTTCAGAGTAGATTCCATAAAGACTGGTTAAGTTTCATTAAATAACTCTTAAATTGTCCATAACATTTGCAGCTTCATTAGCTATCCATTGTAGTAGAAATCTTTTAATAGCAAAAATGTACAACAGTTTGAAATATTTCTTTGTTTTGCTTTGCATCTGGTGGAATTTGAAACACATTCTGAGTGAGTCATTTTTCTTACACAATTGTTTTTCTTCTTGTCCTGTAGGGTAAAAGAGAAACTGTTGATCTTGCCAGATGTGCAGCTGCATTTGCTATTGGTGTGCGGGAGCAATGCCACCTATCACAGGTAGTGCTTCATCTGATATTATGGGGGTGTCATTGTTAACTTGTTAATAAGTCTGGTTCAATGTAAGGCTGCAACTAATGATTTTTTTTCATAATCTGTCCACTATCTTTGCAATTAATTGATTGTTTTTTATCACTGGTTTTATTCAGCTATTACTTTCACCTATATAAGTTATTAAGAACAAATGTACATTACGATGAAGTTAAGCACAAGAGTTGTGCAGTTGACTGCAATGTATGTAACTCTGGGCACACTCAACAGTTTAAAATAGGCTTAACAGTGTAAAATATGTTCACTTTTAGGCATAAAAGACAAATGACGTAGAATTACATTAAAAAAAAAAAAAATGAGGTAATCATTTGTTCTGTTTTTCTGTTGTAACCTTTCATGCTCCTCCATCTTGCTCGGTGCAATGTGTTTGTGCCATTTGAGTCATGCATGTGGCATGTCATGCTAAACAATGCCAATTATTGGCTGATTTCTTCTTCTACTGCTCCACTGGTAAATTACAACATTCAGTGGCTCATTAATTTGAGCTAAAGAAATAGAGTTGCATTTTGCTGCTGTTATATTTTCTTTTTACGTTTTCATGTCTCTGATGTGTTTTTTTCCCCCCCCCATCAGAGGAGTGTCAACAACATTGTCCTTGGTGTCCAACAGTATCAAACAGCTCTACTGACATCCTTGAGGGGAAAAATAAAGACCATCCTTGAAAGGCAACCTGAGAGCAATGGACCTTTACAACACGAAGTTCTTTCAACACTGGACAACTTTCAGGATCCCTTTCCCATATGTGCAGCTTCAAACCTACAGGACCGTGTAACACAGATGCATTTCAACCCTGTCACACCTGAGGAGATCATCATTTCCAAGTATGCCTGTAGAGTTAAAAAGGGAGAATCGAGAGTTCTTGCAATCAAAAACAAGTCTTTCTACTACATTCCTTTGATTGAAAGTTTGAAACAGCTATTATCCAATTCAAGACTATTTGACATGCTCAGTGCTGGACCTCAGAGTTGCCCCAACGCCAGTTTTTTGTATGACTTTAATGATGGAATTATTTTCAAAACACACCCACTGTTTTCAAAGAAGAACTCTGCTTTACAACTGATACTCTATTCTGATGAGATAGAAATGTGTAACCCCCTAGGGTCACGTGCGAGTGTAAATAAACTACTAATGTTTTATTACACATTAGGCAACATAGACCCTAAGTTTAGATCAAAGTTGGCTTCCATCAGACTTCTCGCAATCGCAAAGTCTAGGGACATAGATGAGTGTGGGGTAGATATAATACTACGGAGAATCAATGAGGACTTGAAGTTACTGTACGATGGTGTTATGATTAACACTGTCAATGGGGAATTTTATTTAAATGGAGCAGTTGTTGCTGTGTGTGGAGACACTCTTGCCCAGCATGAGCTTGCAGGATTTAAGGAAGGAGTAGGTTTTGCGTATAGCAAATGTCGTCATTGTGAGTGTACTTTTGATGAAATGCAAGAGAATTTCAATGAACATAGTTTCACCAGACGGACATTGGACGGACACATTAGGCAGTGCATTGAAATAGAAAGGGCAACTACTGAATTTTTGAAATCCTCGCTCAAAACGACTTTTGGCATAAATAGACAAAGCAAATTAGTTGATTTCCCAGGTTTTAATCTCATAGAGCAGATGCCACAGGATATTATGCATGTAATTCTTGAAGGAGTGGCACCAATGGAAATTAAGTGTGTGTTGAAATACCTTGTTTTATCTGGAAATTTGGAATTGGACTTGTTTAATTCTGCCATGCAGAACTTTCCTTTTTCATCAGTGGACATACGTGATAAGCCTTCACCAATTAGTATTGCTACTTTAGCTTCAAGTGACAACAGACTCAAACAATCCTCTGGACAAATGCTTATATTGATCAAGATTTTGCCATTCTTGTTGTACAGTGTTGTAGAGAAAAATCCCTTTATCCAGTTTATTTTGGATTTAATTGAAATTGTTAAAATACTTTTAGCCCCAGTTGTGTCTTTACAAACTGTGTCCAAACTAAAAAAAATGATAGAAGATCATCTTAAACAATTCAGGCAACTGTTCCCAGAAAAAAATGTAATCCCAAAGCAACATTACATGCTGCATCTTCCCTCTCAAATTATTGCCCTGGGACCTGTAATACGTCATATGTGCATGAGATTCGAGTCTAAACACAGTTTTTTTAAACAATGGTCATCCAAATTAAACTTTAAGAATGTATGCAAGTCTCTTGTAAACCACAATCAGCTGCTGGAGTGTTGCCAAAGTCAAGCAGGAACTGAGCATCCGATATTTGTAAATGAGAAAGAACTAGGTCCTATATCAGAGGTTGCTAATATGGACCATTTACAATCAAAGGTTGTAGATTTTTTGGGGATTGAAGATGCTATACATCATGCCGTTAGAGTAAAGTGGCTTATTTTACATGGAAACAAATACATCTGTGACAGGTCTCTTATACTCATTTCAGCAAATGGTTTAAACCCTATCTTTGGACTTGTAAAAAACATTTTTATTGTTAATAGTGTACTTTATTGTTTTGAATACCAGGTGTATGAAACATTGGGTTTCAACAAAGACTTTCTTGCCTATGAAGTGGCAATTCCCAACCTTGCCCAAGCAACTGAACTGACTGATGTTGAAAACCTACTTGATTTTACGTCATATTACCCAGTCAATTTCAGAAACAGTGTCTATGTTATGACAAAATATAACCTTGAAGATGTCCTTTCTTTAAAAACCTGAAATAAATACCTTCCAATGAGTGACTTTCTTATTTCAAGGAAAAAGGTGAATGTTTCTTATTTTGAGATAATTTTTGTTTTACACTCTATCTAAAAGCTATTTTTGCTTGAAATAAATGTAAAATGGTTCATTTTTAGATATACAGACTAAATAAGAAAAAAAAGTAATATATACTTGAAACAAGTTTAATCATCTAACACATGAGACTGGAAACTAGCTTGTAATGTTCATAACAATATGGACAAGATAATCTGGCTAAATTTAAGACAATAAATCTTGTCAAGCTACAAGGAATTTGCAGTGGAGAGAGCATCAGCATTCCTATTACTGCGGCCTGAGCGATACTTAATCTCAAAATCGAATGGCGCCAACTGGGAGGCCCACCTCTGCTCAGTGGCACCCAGCTTAGCTGAAGAGAGGTAACTGAGTGGATTGTTATCAGTGTAAACCACACTTCTGCCCCAGCAGGTACTCCCGGAACTTTTCTGCCATGGCCCATTTGAGCGCAAGAAACTCCAACTTCATGGAGCTGTAATTGTCCATATTGCGCTCGTGGGGCCGAAGACCTCGACTGGCATAAGCCACTGGCCTAACAACACCTTCTACGTCTTGGGAGAGAACTGCACCCAAACCACTATGACTGGCGTCAATCTCCAAGATGAATGGACGTGCGAAGTCAGCATACGCCAGCACAGGGGCAGACACAAGCTTAGCTTTCAGGGCCTCAAAGCTCTCCTCACACTGAGGTGTCCAGATAGCACTCAAACTCTGTCCCGAGCCCTTCTTTGTCTTGGTGCCAGCCAATTTAGCCACCACTTGATGCAGGGGGGCCGCCAACGTGGCAAACCCCTCCACAAAGCGCCGGTAATAGCTGGCGAAACCCAAAAAGGATCGCAACTCTGACACGGAACGAGGACACCGCCACTTGGCTACTGCGTCAACCTTGGCTGGATCGGTGGAGACACCCTCGCAAGAGATTACATGGCCCAAGTAGTTAACCTTCGGCTGGAAAAAGGCACACTTTTCTAGCTTAGCCTTGAGCCCCTCTTGCTGCAGCCTTGCCATCACCATCTCTAGCCGTTGCAGGTGCTGAGAGACAGACGAGGAGAACACAGTGATGTCGTCTAGGTACAGCAGTAGCGACTGGCACTGCTGATCCCCGAACATCCTCTGCATTAGGCGCTGAAAGGTACCAGGAGCATTGCACAGCCCGAATGGCATACGATTCCATTCGAACAGGCCAAACGGCGTGCAAAAAGCGGTCTTAGGCTTATCCTGTTCAGAAACTGGTACCTGGTTGTACCCGCTGGCCAGGTCAATGGTAGAAAACCAGCGTGCGCCAGCAAGGGCATCCAGACTTTCCTCGATGCGAGGTAAAGGGAAGGCGTCCTTCCTCGTTTTGCTATTCAGCAAACGGTAGTCAACGCACAGACGGAGGCTTCCATCCTTCTTGCGGACCAACACGATGGGAGAGGCATAAGGACTGCTACTCTCCCTAATTACCTGGGCCTCCAGTAGCTGGTTGATATGGGCCCTGACAGCCTCATAATCAGAAGGAGGAATTCGCCTGTACCTCTGCCGGACGGGTACGTCATCAAGCAGAGGTATGTCGTGTGAAATGAGGTTTGTGCAGCCCAAGTCTCCCTCATGCGTGGAGAAAACAGAGCGGTACTTCTGCAAAAGTAACCGTACCTCATGTTGCTCTGACTCAGCGAGAGCAGACAGGTCAATTGCATCCATCATGTCTCGAGCAGGGCTGCTGGTTGTATGGGAGGAAACTGTGACGGGAAAAGAGTGTTCCTCGCTAACACCAGCAGGGAGGCTAACAACAGTAGCTTGGCTTATCACTCCTAAATGGGTCCGTGGGTGCAGGACAGCTTCAGCTGTTCCCACATTAGTAACTGGGATATAGGCAACGCCCTTATCCACCTGGAGCAAACATGGAGAGGCCAGCAACCCAACTGGCAGCCCGGACTCTGGAGGCTCAAAAAGTACAGACTGACCTGACAACTGCTGAGAACAGGTGGTGGCCACCAGCTGCATGACACCACCAGGTATCTGCACGGCCCGCGGGCCCTGTACCTTGACGGTACCAACATGGTCCTCTCGGGCTTGAGCTGCAGACTGGTGACACTGATGTAAGGCCTCCAAAACTGGCCTCGGTGCCTGTGACACAGAAGGAGAATTAAACAGGGAGCCACCGAAAGCCCCAAACAGCTCTTGATAACAGCGACGGATAACATTCATTCCTAAAATACCAGGAGCAGAGGGCGTGGCACCAGGAGGGTTCTTCACTATAAGGATCCCACAAGAGGGCATTTCCTTGCCACACAGGAGTACACTGAGCTCCAAATAACCAATGTAGGGAATGGCCAACCCATTGGCGGCCCGAAGCTGCAACCAATGGCATGACTGGAGGCGTTCCTGTCCCCAGGGGGCAAAATGCGTCAAAAAGAAGCTCTCCGTGATGGTGGAAACTATGGAACCAGTATCCACCAAACAAGGGACAGTCACCCCACTAATCAGCACATCTATCTTTGGACACGATGAAATTAGCCTGCCAATCCTATCTTTCTGTGAGCCAGTGAACTCCCCACCTGAACTGTGACTCTGCAGCTCAGAGGGCTTTAGTTTTCCGACTGGGTAGCGGGAAAATGATTGCCAACTGCGTTATAAGGAGGGCCTGAATCAGAACCTGCTCTGGTGCGGCGTGAAGCCCGCTCCCCAGTGCATTCCCTAGCAAAGTGTCCTGGCTGCTGGCACCGGCGACAAATTACCGAGCCAGCCCGTGAAGGCCGAACACCTCTTCGGGGGTTCTGTAAAGAAACCACTGTCTCAGTGAGCTGATTTAACTGCTCTTGCTGGCGCTTTAGGAGTTCCTTTAGCTCACGCCACTCGGACTCCGGTGCACCCACAGGAGCAGACCTAGTGCTAGTGTGCACCCCACACTGGAAACCGTACACTGATGGGTGAGAATAGTCACGATCCCGAACACCGCCTGGAAACCCCTCTCTTTCCCATCTAAGGGCTTCCCCGCGCACCTCTAACAAAGTGGCAGTAGGCACACGGCGAACATATTGTTTAAGCCCTCTGCGGAGAGCACTGTCAACGACATGTTCCACAAACTGGTCTCGGAGCAACACCTCTGCATTACGCATGCCATCAGGTGCACTTTGTTTCACTTGCTCCATCAGAGCCATTAGCGCTAAGGAAAACTCCTGCAAAGTCTCTCCCTCCCGCTGTCTCCTCGAAAAGAAAGCCTGCTGCAGAGTGACATAGGACTGCGCACTACCATACAGTTCCTTTAAAATGGTCAACACCCGAGCAGGATCCCCTCGCTCTGAATTAGGGTGAAATTTGATCTCCTCCCTTGCTTCTCCCTCTAAATGGTCAAAAATAAAGAACGCTTGATCAGCAACAGACAGGTACCGGGCACGCATGCACGCTTGAACCTCTTCGACCCATTCAGCTATATTGATGCCCGTTCTGCCATTAAACATGGGACATTTACGGTCCCTAGGCACCACCACCAAACGCTCTGTGACGGCAGCCTGGCTACCAACATTTGGTATGCAACCAGCTGGTGCGAAGGAGGCCGATGCGGCACCACCACCAGACTCCAGCACAGCGCCTCTATCCCGGCGCAATTGCTCATTATCTGCTTTCAACTGTGCTACCAAGTCTCTAAGTTGCTGCAATTCTTCCTCCATAATAGATTTTAGACCAAAACCAGGGAAAATTAAGATCAGCAAGGTGCTAAAATCCTATTACTCTTCCTCCTAAACCTGGATACTGCTGTCTTGTCTATAATCACACACTAAAACAAATAGAGCCTTCAAACAGGTGAACTGTGATCTCTACAAAAAAACAATTTACAAAACCAAACATCTACCTCAAATGTGCATCCTGTCGACAACGCCAAGTATGTGACCAAGTGGTCGGCAGGGTTATAAAAGAAATAATAAAATGACAACGCCACCTAGGGGAATTTCACCCCCAGGAAATATATGTTTAAGAAAAATAGATAAAAAGGAATAAAAGAGGCCGCACAGATTCAAGGATGCACACTGAGGCAGGTTGGCTCCAATATTAAAACAGTTTTATTTATAGTAAAAGAAATAAAGGATAAAATATTAGAACAAAATGTAGCGTCTTTGTTGACAGTGTCCTAAAAGTACAATAAAATAATGATGGAACTTGGACTTACCAGCAGCCGTGGACCCAAAAGAAAATCACACAAAACAAAAATCACTGCAGCCCACCAGGTGCTGTACAAAAGAAAGTGTGAAAACGACCCACCACCTGAGGTCCCAGGGCCACTGGAACGTCCTTCGTCCACTGAAATAAAACAGAAATATGTTAAAAGAATAGAAGGGACACTGAGCGTCTGGCTCGCTACAGATCATAAAAAACTAAAACACACTTTAATAAAAGAAACCGCACACACGCACCACACTGGAAGGCTTATGCCCCATGGGTCCGCTCGTACTGGTAGTAGTTGTCCCAGCCTCAATCGCAAGCTGGTCTGGCTCCCCACAGGCTAAGACCAGCAACGGAGGCAATTTAAAATTCCCGGCACGACACTCGGGCAAAGGATTGCTTCAGCCCGATCACAGAAGCGTGGGCACACGCAACAGTCCAGAGATAAAATAAAATAAAACCAGGCGAACCAGGAAATGGTAGGCCTACTTAATAAAACAAGATAAGACACGATAAAACAATTCAAAACCAGACAAGACAAGACAGCAGGCTCCACCGAGGAGGAGCCCTCACAACAACGGCTAAGCAGGCGTCTTGATTCTTCAATTAAGGCTGTGCGAGTTGCCACGGAGGTGAAGGCAGCGATCAAGCCCTAAAACAGACAAATGTAACCTTAGCCTCTGGTAACTGTGAATGCTAATAAAAATAGTTTTAACGGCTTACCCCAGGACCGGAGGCGCTATACTCTCACTGGTGGGGAAATCACACAAGCACCTCTCTCCGCAATGCCGGAATAAAACAACCTGCCGCGCTACAACAGGCCGCAAAAACTATTACTATACATTCCAATACTGAGAGGGAATCTGAGGTTAAGCAAGAGCATACCTGTGGCTGTCATATGATCTACTCTTGCCGATCAGTCCGTCGCAGAGTGCCAGCATTTACTGCTGCTTTGCACTGAATGCATGGGAGGAATAATCCAAAGAAGCACCGGCTTAGCTTTATACCTGATGCCAGCCTGCAATCAATATGCAGGTGGGATCCCAGTTGACCTAGTTTTGCAGTGAGAGCGAGCGCAGGAGAGAGCGAGAGCAGTAGAGCAAGCGAGCGAGAGAGAAAAGAAAGGCGAGTAGCCCATCCGGCTACATTTGGTATTCTTAATAAATCACCCTCACATCTGAATAAGTGCTGCATTTGAGTCCTCCTTCCACACATCACACGGCTGCTGCCCCAGTCGTGACACCAACATCAGTGATCTCAGGGTAATGATATGGATATGTATGATACTGTGGCGGACCACCAGGTGGCTCCACTCACACCCAAGTTGAAGGGAAGTGCTGGGGTGGAGATTTTGGCGTTTTCTGCATGTGAGGTTCTGCTGAGTCAGTTAATAAAGTTGGAGTGAGACACTGAGACCTCTCCTGTCGTCTTTACATACCTCCACAATACTGACGGAGGCAGCTGTCAATCAGAGGGACTGACAGGAAGTGTGGGTGTGGCCTCAGGGCCTCCATCACGCCTCCTTCCTGCTCTGATTGGAGCTCTGAGGTCAGAGGGGGTGTTTCATGATGTCTGTCTGAAGCTTCCTGACAGTCAGCAGCTTTGACCTTTGACCCACATGAAGCTGACATGTGACAAAGAGTCAGGACGCTCTGTGGAGATCCATCAGAACAGCAGAAACACACTCATCATCTTTATAAACTTGTAATGTTAGACAAACAGCTGCAGAACATCTGGCTGTGGTTTGTTAGCTGTTAGCAGAGGAAGGCCAAAGCAAAGCTGCATCTTCATCTTCCTCAGGGCTGAATACACAACAGATACTGTAAATACACACAGGCTGCTCTTCATCACCAGCTCCTCCTCCTCTGTGACCCATCAAACTGACTGAACCTCCATCAGAGGAACATCTTCATGGTTCCTGTTCCTGAGGGGACAGAGGACAGTCAGACACTCACGTGGGTCGGTGGGTTTGATGCTGGAGTCTATCCCAGCTGTGACAGCTGATCAATATCCTACAAACAGACTGATCGGTTCTCTGATCTGTGATCGATCAGCTGGAACTAGGATGAGGATCAGAGCCAAGAATTAAACCAGGTTCATAGATTCATACCTGCACGGGCAGGTCATGTGACCCTACATGTCCTCACTCACTGAGCTCTGAGCTCATTGTTCCAGTAATCTGTGTTAAATATGGAATAATCTTTATATCATAAGTCCCATGCAAGAAAAATAACACATTATTCAAGCAAATAATTAAATTCCTCGTGCATAAAGTCAGTGCAGCACTCCAGCCAGGTGCACAAAGAAGCCAAAACCCAAAGAGGTTTCTGCTCTGCTCGCGCTGCAGCAGTGTTACGCTTGTACAGTTAATCTGCTAGCAAAGGTCATTTTAGCTTCTGCGGATCACTTTGACTTTTGATTGGCCTGAGGCGGAGCCTAAAGGAGGCCAGGGTCTCAATGTGATTGGTTACTTCATTGGTGTCAGGACCCTGGCCCTCCAGTGGATAGGGCTGTGCCATATAATGATATATATGCACCAGGGGTAAGTGCAGCCACTCAGCCTCTACTCAATGTGGTCATAGAAGCAGGTGTCACAAGTTAATCCAGTAGTAAGCTATGGCACTTAGCCACAGGTGGCAGCAGTGGACTGACCTCATGTGAGACTGCTCCAGCTGCTATGTGATAGTCAGTGGATCTGCTACAAATTGAAGATCATATGCAAGTTTTTGAAATTAAACCATGACTCTTCCTAACTTAGCTTTGAAACAAAAGATTTCTAACTCTCCGCCAGACTCAAAAACACAGGACAAACCAACTGACACACCTGAGTCACTCACTTTCTTAAATCCACTCACTCTCACTGGCTCTGTTTATTACTAATCACTGTGTAACTGCTGTAAATTCACAGTAACTGCCATCTCCTTACAAATGTTTATTGGATTAACCACACTTATACAGACTGTATATAACTACCAACTCTCTCCAGCCATGTTGATGGATTGCCTATATTGGCTGAAAATGTTCATTTCCAGGGAAAAGACACAGACAGACTGAAATATGAATGTGTCATATATTTGTTCAAGATGTATTTCTGTGTTATGGAAAACAAAAATCTTAAAATCATGATGAACAACAGGAGTGGTGATTTCTATAACTTTGTGTATATAATTTGGCATTTCTTACTGATGTAGGCCAAAAATAAATACATGATATCATTTCATTTAGTTTAAAGGTTTATTTGCAAGACACAAAAACAGAGACAGTAGAAAGTTGCAAATGCATTGTGCATGAAACGATTTCAAACGTGGTGCAGATGTGTCACAGGTTAGTCTGGCTGTAGGCTGTGGCACTTGGACACAGGGGGCGCTGGTTGATTGGAGTCCTTTTGAGTGGACACAACGTAAACTGCACGTTGGCTCGAAACACATATTAATAAATTGCTCAGTGATGAACAAGTACTCAGATCATTTACCTCAGCAGTGTGCTTTGTCAAAACTAAGTAAGTGTGTTGGTAATGAACACATTGACATTCTGTTGTGCAATTGTTATTTACTTGTATTTTATAATTTGACTTTACATACTGCTGGGTGGTTTGTAAAGTTTACAATAACTAGTATTATCATTATGCTATATTTTCTAATATGTATAATAATCTCAAAAGTAATGCCTTGAAGCAGAAAATAATAATACTTTATTAAAACTTAAGACTAAAGTACAGTATTTGAATGTGTGTATTGTGTCTACTGTTTGTTAACTCACCATATTCATAAACGTCTTAATAATAAATTCCATGTTCTATTACCACATTATTTGTGATCAGTGGGTTTGTGGGGTTGGGGGTGTGGGGGGGTAGGGTCTTTAGGCTTTGGCCCCCACCCCTGCCACCAGTATATTTTTAAGCAAGTATTTCTAACTTTTATTTGAATATTCAGTTTCCTACCATCTGCTCTTAAAGGATAATCACCAGGTAACCCGCCCGCCCCCTTCGCACACACATGCACACAAACAAAACACACAGTATAATTCACACCCTCATTATAGTGAATAAATATTTATGCCATTTTACACCATCAAACTTAGATAGCTAAGGATGAAGAACCTTTTGCTCTTTAAAGAACCATTTGTAATAGCTAAAGAACCATCTACAAAATAAAAAGGTTCTTTGACGTATGATGGTTCTTTAAAGAACCATGAAGACATCTGAAGAACCATTTAAGAACCATAATTTTTCTGAGAGAAGACGGTGCAGGTGTAGACTCCAGTGTCAGTGAGGTGGAGGTCTTTCAGGGTCAGACTGTAGTCTCCAATTCTCTGCACAAACAGCTGCTTTCCTCTGTCAAACATACAGGCAGTACTGACTTTGAACTGTAACAAGCATTTATTTAATCGGTGAAAGTTGTGCATGAATTAGTGCAGTGTGTTGTAATCTGTCAGCTCTTCATTAGAGACATAAAGGAGACTTAAACTAATTCTTCTGCTTCAGGCTGCTACTGAGGGTCTGCAGAGATTCTAGCAGCTATTAGTCAAAACCAGTAACACTGTAAGTACTCAATTTATTCTGAAGCACTTTCAGAAAATGTGTTGGGGCAGATTGTTCCACAGATTAGGAGCAGCAGTAGAGAAGGCCCCGCCCCCTCTGATCTTCCTCTTGGACCTGGGTCAGCTGGTCAGCTGACCTGAGAAACTTGGGGGGTGGTTAGGGTCAGGGTGGGGCAATTTAAAAACAAACAGAATTTTAAAATGACCTCTAACATATACAGGCCGCCAATGGAGAGAAGCCAGGATGGGACTTTAACTGGGAGTTCCAGTTAAACTCGTGCAGCAGCATTTTGTATTGTGTTAGAGGCGTCAGCAGTCCTTTAAGTTTAGAAGAGACACCTACAGTTTGTCCCTCTTCCATCTGCGTTCAGCTCTACGACACTCCCTCCTCACAGCCCGAGTGGCGTCATTAAACCAAGGTCAGTTTTAGCCTTGGGCTTCCTGGTTTTTAATGGTGCCACAGAGTCCGGGATAGTTAGGCAAGAAGATTGAAACCAGGAGCTGAGGTCCTCTGTGTCCAAGGGAGTGAGATCAGCGGGGACAAACAGCTGGCTAAAAGCAGAGGAGAACTGGGCAGCAGTGGAAGGATTAATAATCCGACAGCGGCGAACAGGAGCGCTGGTCTGAACTGCGTGAAAACACAGCATCAAATAATACAGCCATATGGTCAGAGAAGGCCGTGTCAGACACTTCCACGTCAGACACTTCCACGTCAGGAGGACAGGGGTCATGGCGTCATCCTGGCTAACCACGGGGATGAGGCAGGAATCCACAGGGTCCAGGAAACGTCGGTGCACAAAAACTCCAGGAAATAATCTGTGTATTCCTCTGACTGCAGTGAGATGCTGCACCAAGGAGAGCTTGAGTTTAACCAGCAGCCACTGCGCCTACCCCGACGCCTTCACCCGGGAGGTAGCATGACAGCACGGCATAGGCCGGTCGGGATTTGTGACAGCAGCGGGCACCAGGAATTCTGTCCTCCGTTAGCAAACGGATCTATGATTTGAACTTCAGAGATTTAGAAGCGATTGGCGATCGTACACCAGTAGAGAGCAGATCTCCTGAGTGTCACATGACAGGAACAAAAAGAAAGAAAACTGACAGCCACAGAAGAGCAGCCACGTACACCGGCGCCATCTTGATCCCCATTTAAGGCTGCAATGAGCTGCTACTCAGAGAAAAATAATATTTGTTGCTACTGGACTGATTCCCCAGAGCACAGCAGTAAGTGCTGAAAGAAGCTGGTTAGTGAGCTGCTGGTCAAAGTGGAGAGTCAGTAACAGCTCAGCTGTAGAAGAACACCAGACCTCAGGAACAGCTCTGTGATTGGTGGCAGAGCATCTGCTCTCCATATAAGGACTCTGAATCACTGAAGCTGCTCAGACCAGCTGATCCTGGAAAAGGGCTGTGATGCTCACATTAGTCATGTGACCTCAGTCGCTATCAGACAAATCCTGCCAGTTCAGATCTACAAGAGCAGCTCTGTGTTAAACCTTCAGGATGTGGGTGATGCCTCTAATGTGCTCCATCAGTGTGAGTTCAAGGCTCTGCTACCAAAGTGTTGTACATGGATGAAAGATGAGCTGATGCAAAGTTCCTCAGCAGATTCTGAGCTGTGAGAAAGATGAAAGGAGGCCACAGAGTCCAGCAGTGTTTGGGAGATACTTACCTGAATGACTGAGCATCGAAACAGGATTCATTATTGTTATTGATAAGATGAACACAATAACTGAATGTGTGACTGTGGTGTTACTGAGTTACAGCTGAAGGTGATGGCTGCTGCTTCCACTTCCTGGTCTGCTCTGTGGAAACGCACACACACACACACATTATAAAACATACACACACCTTCTCTGTCCTTCATCCTTTTACATGCACAGTACACAAACAGACCACAGGCAGCAGCCGGGATGATCAGAGTGACCAGCACAGCTGAGAGGAACTGTCAGTCTGACATTATTCACAGTATGAAGGTAAAGCCATGCATACCTCCATTAAACATACTAAAGTTACACTGGGAAAAGCATCAGCTGCTCATTGTGAGAGGGTCAGGAAGTCTCTCACTGACTCTGATGTGTTTAGGACAGCAAAGTACCAACCAGCAGCTCCATTATCAAATCACCCAGGACTACAGGACTCAGCTCTGAGACACATCAGGACCTCACAGGGACTGACTGACACAGGCTGTTAGATGTAACAAAGACAGACACCAATCTGGGATGTTGGAAACAAACTTTTATTAAACACAGGTCCTTTCTTTATTACATGTATATGGATCCTTTAAAGTCATTCACATGTTTGTAGAAGAATGAAAACAGCAAAACTAATACTCAAAGTACAAATCTGCTTCTCCACGATCAACACTGACTAATTAAGATTCAGGAATAACTGATGAAGCCTCAGCAGACTCTGAAAGAGGAGCAGAGTGAAGGATGAAGGTCGTCCATCAGACCGAGTGTGTCCTCAGCTTCCTGTTCAGAGACAAACATCGCTGATGTCAGCTGTTCACCTCTGACCTTTACTAACACACCTGTGTGTGAATGTTACCTGCTCTGACTGATGATTACACAGCACATGGATCAGCTGACTGCTCTGTAACACACACACACACACACACACACACACACACACACACACAGACACACACACACACACACACACACACACACACACACACACACACACACACACACACACAGGGTTAGAGTATCACACACCTGTATGTGTGTTTCACATGTTTATATCTTCCAAGTTAGCTCAGTGGTGCTCCTCGCTGCCCCTACAGGCCTCTGCAGAAATTACAGTGTACAACACACACAGGGATTCATGGATACTCTGCTTCTGTTACACACACCTCTGAGTCAGTGCAGATTATTATGTATGCCAAAGTAAAAGCAGCTGCTGTTCTGAACACACACAGCCTAGAAGTAATGCATTTATTACTTCCAGGCTGGACTACTGTAATTCATTATTATCAGGAAGTCCTAAAAACTCCCTGGGTGTCTGTCCCATTGCTACGAGCCATTCAATCCCAGTATATAAATCAATCAATATCAATATATAAATCAATCAATATCAATATATAAATCAATCAATATCAATATATAAATCAATCAATATCAATATATAAATAAATCAATATCAATATATAAATAAAATTGAATTGACTTATGGTGAGTGCCATGTTGTGTCAGTATGGTGGTTACTATGGTTACCTTTCCTCTTGCCAGCTGTTTTCTTGCTTTTGATGACCACCTGACCAAAAGCGACGTCCTCAGGACCTGAAGACAGAGAGATGGATGGAGTGACTGGAGACAGAGTTCGGTCACAGCCGATATCTACAGACAAGCTGCTCTGTGAGGATTGTCAGTCCTCAAGCTCATGTTTATTATTATTATTATTATTTTAAGATTTGCAGTTTTCTTTTTTTTTAAATAGTTGAATTTTTTGATCGGGACAAGTTTAATCAGTTGTTCATAAAGTTTGTTTCCATATTCTTGAAGCAGGTTGTAGCTGTCGCATTGAAATGTAATTATTATGTGATTGCAATGTTCAAAATCAGGCGTTTAATCTGGTTCCTATGTTGTGTTGTTGCCACCTACTGGTGGACCTGAGTATGGCGCTTGTATTTGAGTTGTAATTTTATTTTGCTGTGTTTTCATTTCTTATTTAAACGTAGTTTTTCCAAGGTGTTTGCTGGTGAAAAGAAGATTAAAATACTGGTTAAACATCAGTTGGACCATGGCCCTTTATTCTACTCCAAACATGAAAAACCCTCAGGAGCAGTTATACAGATTGACCTTTAGTTAGACTGTCTTTGTCCTCAGAGAGATAGATACAGAGATAAAGTCATGGCGACAGAGAGATGTATTATATCTATCTCTAGATATGTATATACACAGAGGATGAGAAACTAACAACTCAGGAACTTCAGCAACACTTAAAAGTAAAGAGGAACAACTTTATTAAGTGACCAATGCATTTATGTGGCCTTCATTGGTGTTAGGGTTTTCCCTCTGGTTTCCATCCCCTTACACAAAGGCTAACTTTGTGTATTTAAGTCCTCTGTCATCCTGTTGCCACGTTGTCCACATTAGCTGTGTGTTTGCATGGCTGTTCCCTCACTTGCTTCCACCACGATAAAATCACACTCATGCACAGCTCTCTCTCTCTCTCAGTGTACTTCTAGAACAGTTTCCCGTCTAAAAATCTGTGTTATCTGTATTATTCGCTTGCCTATTACGCACCAGTCTACTGTTATGTACAGCGCCTGTCATGGTCCTGGGGTGTTAGACCCAGCCTTTTGTGTTTTATATTGGTATCATCTTATGTTTTGGGTTCATTCTTGTTTTCTTGTTCTTAGGGGTTTTGTGTTTAGTGTTGTGTATACCTACCTGTGTCCTCCCCCAGTGCTCTGTTCATGTCCCTGAGTTTGTGTTTGTGAATTTCCTGTTTTACTTTTACACTCAGTCAATAAAGCTCG
This sequence comes from Pelmatolapia mariae, assembly GCF_036321145.2. NCBI lineage: Eukaryota > Metazoa > Chordata > Actinopteri > Cichliformes > Cichlidae > Pelmatolapia > Pelmatolapia mariae. The sequence goes on from NC_086229.1 coordinate 32,927,882, forward strand.
CTCGCAGCACAGCTTTTACGCAACACAACACAACTGCCCACACTGGCAGCACCGTCGGACACAGTTTGTTTGTTTGTTTGTTTTAAATTTAACTGACTTCCAACAAGAAAGTCTTATTTCTGCTGTTTAATATTGAAGAAATTGAAACCTTTTAAAATGATGACAGATTACAAACTCTCAGCTGTGTCTGTAATCAAACCTCTGTAACTTTGCTTCACTTCAGCAGCATCAGGTAATGTTCACATGTTGATTCATGGTTTTCTTCAGTTTTCCTTCTACTGCAGAATATTTTTAAGATTATCTGCTATAAAAAGCCAGAACAGGAAAATCTGCTTCATGTTTTTCTGTTTTATCCTCAGTTACTTTGACACAAAGACATCTGCTGTGATGCTCACACCTCTGATCAAGTCTCACAATGTCAGCTTAGTTTCTATAGATACAAAAATATGGATATGTACTGATTAGTGATCAGAATGATAATATTTATGTCTAAGGCAAAATTTCCCTGATTCAAATCAAATAGATTGAATCGATTCAGGACCTTGTGAATCGAATGGAATTGATTCTAGAAATCAGTGACGACACCCAGCCCTAAATATTATACAACAATCTTATAACATGTTGTTATAACACTGCCTCCACATGATTATGTAATTAACCAGTGGACAGGTACGTTTATATATAATATATATGTACTGTGTATTTCTTATGTACATTTGAGAGCTGGGAGCAGAATTTTTGATGAACTGGTTTGGTTGGTCCTCTCTTCCTGCTCCATGTATCTGATCATGCTGCACACTGATTCGCTCTCTTTTACACAAAGTCGATGCCTTATAAACCACTGAATCAGGTATGTCTGTGAAGGTTCTCACTCATCCAGCTGATTACAGTCTTGCTCGTGTGATTAGGTAGAGGATCAACAGGGGGTCCATGACCCTCCCAAAGGACCTAAAGTTAGTTACTCTTAGAGCAGAAGAAGCTTCTTGGATGAAACGTCTTCAAGAAACATAAAGTTCAGATGCTTTTCTTTCCAAGCTCCTTAGACTGAATCAGGTACTGAAGCAGTGGCGTGCTGACTAAAGATTTGGACGTCATTGGTCACGTGACTCTGTTCAAACCAAACCTCGGCACAGTGTTTCTGAAGCAGTGTGTTGAACTCTTTTTTTCTACACGTGCGCTTCGGCTTCAAACGGGCCATCACTACTAGTCGAGAGTTTCTGGGTGTTACAGTCTTAGTTTCTAGTTTGTCTTTTGTTTGCTTCTTTTAATGTTTCTTTGTACCTGACTTTGAGTTTAGTAAATCAGCAATAAAGCTGCTACTTTATTTCTGCTGCCTCCGAGTCCTGTGTTTGGGTCCTACCTATGCCTGCCACACAGCCAACCGTGACATCTACAGAAACGTCTGATTCTGAGACAGCTTGATGTCTTAAAATCCATTTCTTTTTCTAACATTTCTAACAGAACACACCCCTGTACAGCTAGTCTGATATAAGTACAATTCTACTGAATAAAGTTATCTGAGAAGGTAACTTGGATTGCCTGCATGTTCCTGTGTTTAATGCTCACAGTTTGGACATATCCCTGATGAACATACTGATGACACAAAGCTAACTGTGGAAACAGACACGCCGAAGGGGAAAACTAAGAGTCACAATAACAGAATATTAGAATAGTAATGATGATAATAATAATAATAATCAGCATCATCATCAGCACCTGTTTTCTGTTCATTTGTACCTGAGGTTTGAGTCCTCACACCAGAGTAGACGGCTCGTGGATCAGCAGGATGTTTGTCTGGAACACACACAGATTTACAGACATTCATAGAGGCAGTAGTTTTCAGCCTTCACTCCTTTTAACATAGATTTAAAGAGTACAGTATGTGGTGAGATAACATGCTTGTCTTTGATGACAGCACACTGTGACAGCCTACCTCTCCTGTTGGCTCTCTGATTGGTCGTGACATCAGTGTAGGTCACATCCTCAGGAGGAGGAGACGGGTTTTTACTTCCTGAAAGAGAGGAGGA